>NC_069501.1:1050519453-1050686953 GCF_027579735.1 Bombina bombina | reverse complement strand
TTTTTTCCCTATTCAGTTTAAGGAAGTTTACCATGAAATCTCATGAAAGTCAAATCTCATGAGATCACAGTAAAAGAGGTCATGACCTCAGCACTGCTGATGCCGATTGGCTGCTGTTCATTTCTTCATTTTTTACCTGCAGCTGGGCAGCAGCTTAAGTATAACTTTTTACTAAGAACTTACTCTGCTGAGCGGAGGTAAAATATCTTCCCTTTTTTACATAGAGATGCTCAGGTGATATTTTCCCATCAGCTTTTTACAGCTATAATGCATCAGTTTCAAGTGATTTAGCATATGAGTATTATGTCCCTTTAAGTAAAACAAAACCAATGTTTGAAAAGAGGTAGAACTAGGAGGAGGTAGACTACAAATGTTTATAAAATTCTATTATTTACTCTTCCAGAAACTTTGCATTGAAATGCAAAAATGACAACATGTCCACATGTTCCTGGATGAGGCCAACTCTTTTTGCAGCTATGTTGTCTGAAGCAGAGAAGAGGCGCTCAGACAGTGTTGAGGTGCCTGGGATGCATAAGTAGGATTTTCCTTTGTTTACTCTTCACCATTGCAACTAATTTTCTCCTTGGAAAGGGGTCTTTCAACAAATTAAGCTTGGACTTAATTTCTAACTTGGCTGTTGATATCCGCCTCAGTTTGCCTGTCTTTATTCTATTCCTCACTGCTGCTTCCTAGCTGTTCTCACTGTCCCCAGCACACCGTGTGATTTATGAAGATGACCGGGTGACCGTAAGATAACACAGCAAATCATGTGTCACACAACGGCCAGACAGTGCAAGTCGAAAGGTCTGTGATTTAATATAAACAATCCAAATGACTATTATTTCTGGGTTGCACATGCGATCTAACCCACATAAGCCAGGAGTAGTTGTAAACTGAAAAAGAAACTTATACTGTCCTGAAAAAGTCGATGTCCTTTCGGCTAAGAACATAACCATAAAACAAAATGCCACGTGCAGGAGTTCATTGGAGTGAAGCAGCTGGTGCAGTGCGCAGACCAACTAATCAAATTAGTTGACAACTATTTTCATAATCTATTAACGATTATTTAATAATCGATTATATTGATTAATCTAGAAATTTTAAAAAAACTATTTATGCTTACCTGATGATTACTTTCTCTTGCGGTGTATCCAGTCCACGTATTCATCCTTACTTGTGGGATATTCTCCTTCCCTACAGGAAGAGGCAAAGAGAGAACACAGCAGAGCTGTCCATATAGCTCCCCCCCTAGCTCCAACCCCCAGTCATTCGACCAAAGGTTAGGAAGAAAAAGGAGAAACCATAGGGTGCAGTGGTGACTGTAGTTTAAACAAAAAAATTTTACCTGACTTAATTGCCAGGGCGGTCCGTGGACTGGATACACCGCAAGAGAAAGTAATTTATCAGGTAAGCATAAATTCTGTTCTCTTGCAAGGTGTATCCAGTCCACGGATTCGTCCTTACTTGTGGGATACCAATACCAAAGCTTTAGGACACGGATGAAGGGAGGGAACAAGACAGGTACCTTAAACGGAAGGCACCACTGCTTGCAAAACCTCTCCCCCAAAAATAGCCTCCGAAGAAACAAAAGTATCGAATTTATAAAATTTGGCAAAAGTATGCAGTGAAGACCAAGTCGCTGCCTTACAAATCTGTTTAACAGAAGCCTCATTTTTGAAAGCCCATGTGGAAGCCACTGCTCTGGTAGAATGAGCAGTAATTCTTTCAGGAGGCTGCTGGCCAGCAGTCTCATAGGTCAAAACTACCTTATCTGCGTGGAACACCAGATAAGGTTAATCACACTGTAAAGCAGATAATTCTGAGACTCTTCGAGCAGAAGAGATAGCTACCAAAAACAAAACTCTCCAAGATAACTTAATATCTATGGAATGTAAAGGTTCAAACGGAACCCCTTGAAGAACTGAAAGAACTAGATTTAGACTCCATGGCGGAGCCACAGGTTTATAGACAGGCTTGATTCTGACTAAAGCCTGTGCAAACGCTTGAACGTCCGGTACCTCTGCCAGACGCTTGTGCAAAAGGATAGACAGAGCAGATATCTGTCCCTTTAAAGAACTAGCCGACAATCCTTTCTCCAAACCGTCTTGGAGAAAAGACAATATCCTGGGAATCCTAATCTTACTCCATGAGTAACCCTTGGATTCACACCAACAAAGATATTTCCACCATATCTTATGGTAGACTTTCCTGGTGACAGGCTTTCTATCCTGGATCAGAGTATCTATAACTGACTCAGAAAAACCACGCTTTGAAAGAATTAAGCGTTCAATCTCCAAGCAGTCAGACGTAGAGAAACTTTTGGATTTGGATGCTTGAACGGACCCTGTATTAGAAGATCCTGCCTCATTGGCAGTGTCCATGGTGGGACAGATGACATGTCCACTAGGTCTGCATACCAAGTCCTGCGTGGCCACGCAGGCGCTATCAAAATCATTGACGCCTTCTCCTGCTTGATTCTGGCGATCAGACGAGGGAGAACAGGAAACGGTGGGAAAACATAAGCCAGATTGAAGGACCAAGGCGCTACTAGAGCATCTATCAATGTAGCCTTGGGGTCCCGGGACCTGGATCCGTAGAGAGGAAGCTTGGTGTTCTGACGGGACGCCATCAGGTCCAACTCTGGAATGCCCCATAGCTGAGTCAGCTAGGCAAATACCTCCGGGTGGAGTTCCCACTCCCCCGGGTGAAAAGTCTGACGACTTAGAAAATCCGCCTCCCAGTTGTCTACACCTGGGATGTGAATTGCTGAGAGATGGCAGGAGTGGGCCTCCGCCCACCTGATTATTTTGGTTACTTCCCTCATCGCTAGAGAACTCTTTGTTCCCCCCTGATGATTGATGTAAGCTACAGTCGTAATGTTGTCCGACTGAAATCTTATGAATTTGGCCGCAGCTAGTTGAGGCCATGCCTGAAGCGCGTGGAATATCGCCCTCAGATGGAGCTACAGATGGCCGAGGAATGGAATGAAGAACTCGGCAAGTAGTTAAGTTTCAACTTTCTGACCTCAGTCAGAAATATTTTAATTTCTACCGAATCTATTGGTGTTCCTAGGAAGGGAACCCTTGTGAGTGGGGACAGGGAACTCTTTTTGATGTTCACCTTCCACCCGTGAGACCTTAGAAAGGCCAATACAATCTCTGTGTGAGCCTTGGCTCTGTGAAAAGACGGCGCCTGAATTAAGATGTCGTCCAAATAAGGCGTCACTGCTATGCCCCGCGGTCTTAGAATCGCCAAAAGGGACCCTAGCACCTTTGTGAAAATTCTGGGAGCAGTGGCTAAACCGAATGGAAGAGCCACAAACTGGTAATGCTTGTCTAGAAAAGCAAACCGGAGGAACTGATGATCTTTGTGGATTAGGATATGCAGGTACGCATCCTTTAGATCCACGGTAGTCATATATTGACCTTCCTGGATCATAGGTAAGATTGTCCGAATGGTCTCCATCTTGAATGATGAGACTCTGAGGAATTTGTTTAGAAATTTGAGATCCAGGATTGGTCTGAAAGTTCCTTCTTTTTTGGGAACCACAAACAGGTTTGAGTAAAACCCCAGCCCTTGTTCCGCAATTGGAACTGGGTGGATCACTCCCATTGTATGTAGGTCTTCTACACAGCGTAAGAACGCCTCTTTATTTGTCGTGTCTGTAGACAGACGAGAAATATGGAACCTTCCCCTTGGAGGGGAGTCCTTGAATTCTAGAAGATATCCCTGGGTAACAATCTCTAAAGCGCAGGGATCGAGAACATCTCTTGCCCAGGCCTGAGCGAAGAGAGAAAGTCTGCCCCCTACTAGATCTGGTTCCGGATCGGGGGCTACCCCGTCATGCTGTCTTGGTAGCAGCTGCAGGCTTTTTGGCCTGTTTACCCTTGTTCCAGCCCTGATAAGGCTTCCAGGTTGCCTTGGGCTGTGAAGCGTTATCCTCTTGCTTTGCAGCTGTAGAGGCTGAAGCGGGACCGCTCCTGAAATTACGAAAGGAACGAAAACATAATTTATGCTTACCTGATAAATTTATTTATCTTGTAGTGTAGTCAGTCCACGGGTCATCCATTACTTATGGGATTATATCTCTTCCCCAACAGGAAATTGCAAGAGGATCACCCAAGCAGATCTGCTATATAGCTCCTCCCCTCACATGTCATATCCAGTCATTCGACCGAAACAAGACGAGAAAGGAGAAACCATAGGGTGCAGTGGTGACTGAAGTTTAATTAAAATTTAGAATTGCCTTAAAAGACAGGGCGGGCCGTGGACTGACTACACTACAAGAGAAATAAATTTATCAGGTAAGCATAAATTATGTTTTCTCTTGTTAAGTGTAGTCAGTCCACGGGTCATCCATTACTTATGGGATACCAATACCAAAGCTAAAGTACACGGATGAAGGGAGGGACAAGGCAGGAACTTTAAACGGAGGGAACCACTGCCTGAAGTACCTTTCTCCCAAAAATAGCCTCCGAAGAAGCAAAAGTGTCAAATTTGTAACATTTGGAAAAAGTGTGAAGTGAAGACCAAGTTGCAGCCTTGCAAATCTGTTCAACAGAGGCCTCATTTTTAAAGGCCCAGGTGGAAGCCACAGCTCTAGTAGAATGAGCTGTAATTCTTTCAGGAGGCTGCTGTCCAGCAGTCTCATAGGCTAAACGTATTATGCTACGAAGCCAAAAGGAGAGAGAGGTAGCCGAAGCCTTTTGACCTCTCCTCTGTCCAGAGTAAACGACAAACAGGGAAGAAGTTTGACGAAAATCTTTAGTTGCCTGCAAATAGAACTTCAGGGCACGGACTACGTCCAGATTATGTAAAAGTCGTTCCTTCTTTGAAGAAGGGTTAAGACACAAAGATGGAACAACAATCTCTTGATTGATATTCCTGTTAGAAACTACCTTAGGTAAGAACCCAGGTTTAGTATGCAGAACTACCTTGTCTGAATGAAAAATCAGATAAGGAGAATCACTATGTAAGGCAGATAACTCAGAGACTCTTCGAGCCGAGGAAATAGCCATCAAAAACAGAACTTTCCAAGATAACAGCTTGATATCAATGGAATGAAGGGGTTCAAATGGAACGCCTTGCAGAACGTTAAGAACTAAGTTTAAGCTCCACGGCGGAGCAACAGTTTTAAACACAGGCTTAATCCTAGCCAAAGCCTGACAAAAAGCCTGAACGTCTGGAACTTCTGCCAGACGCTTGTGTAGAAGAATAGACAGAGCAGAAATCTGTCCCTTTAACGAACTAGCGGATAAGCCCTTTTCTAAACCCTCTTGTAGAAAAGACAATATCCTAGGAATCCTAACCTTACTCCATGAGTAACTCTTGGATTCGCACCAATATAAGTATTTACGCCATATCTTATGGTAAATTCTTCTGGTAACAGGTTTCCTAGCCTGTATTAAGGTATCAATAACCGACTCCGAGAAGCCACGCTTTGATAGAATCAAGCGTTCAATCTCCATGCAGTCAGCCTCAGAGAAATTAGATTTGGATGGTTGAAAGGACCCTGAATTAGAAGGTCCTGCCTCAGAGGCAGAGACCATGGTGGACAGGACAACATGTCCACTAGGTCTGCATACCAGGTCCTGCGTGGCCACGCAGGCGCTATCAGAATCACTGATGCTCTCTCCTGTTTGATCTTGGCAATCAGTCGAGGAAGCATTGGAAATGGTGGAAACACATAAGCCATGTTGAAGACCCAAGGGGCTGTCAGAGCATCTATCAGCACCGCTCCCGGGTCCCTGGATCTGTAACAAGGAAGCTTGGCGTTCTGGCGAGACGCCATGAGATCCAGATCTGGTTTGCTCCAACGATGAATCAGTTGGGCGAAGACCTCCGGATGAAGTTCCCACTCCCCCGGATGAAAAGTCTGGCGACTTAGAAAATCCGCCTCCCAGTTCTCCACGCCTGGGATGTAGATCGCTGACAGGTGGCAAGAGTGAGACTCTGCCCAGCGAATTATCTTTGAGACTTCCAACATCGCTAGGGAACTCCTGGTTCCCCCTTGATGGTTGATGTAAGCCACAGTCGTGATGTTGTCCGACTGAAATCTGATGAACCTCAGAGTTGCTAACTGAGGCCAAGCTAGAAGAGCATTGAATATTGCTCTTAACTCCAGAATATTTATTGGGAGGAGTGTCTCCTCCTGAGTCCACGATCCCTGAGCCTTCAGGGAATTCCAAACTGCGCCCCAACCTAGAAGGCTGGCGTCTGTTACAATCGTCCAATCTGGCCTGCGAAAGGACATCCCCTTGGACAGATGGGGCCGAGAAAGCCACCATAGAAGAGATTCTCTGGTCTCTTGATCCAGATTTAGCCGAGGGGACAAATCTGAGTAATCCCCATTCCACTGACTTAGCATGCACAATTGCAGCGGTCTGAGATGCAGGCACGCAAATGGTACTATGTCCATTGCCGCTACCATTAAGCCGATTACTTCCATGCACTGAGCTACTGAAGGGTGTGGAATGGAATGAAGGGCACGGCAAGCATTTAGAAGTTTTGATAACCTGGCCTCCGTCAGGTAAATTTTCATCTCTACAGAATCTATAAGAGTCCCTAGGAAGGGAACCATTGTAAGTGGTAATAGAGAACTCTTCCACGTTCACCTTCCACCCATGCAACCTCAGAAATGCCAGAACTATCTCTGTATGAGACTTGGCAGTTTGAAAACTTGACGCTTGTATCAGAATGTCGTCTAGGTACGGAGCCACCGCTATGCCTCGCGGTCTTAGTACCGCCAGAAGTGAGCCCAGAACCTTTGTAAAGATTCTTGGAGCCGTATCTAACCCGAAGGGAAGAGCTACAAACTGGTAATGCCTGTCTAGGAAGGCAAATCTTAGGTACCGATAATGATCCTTGTGAATCGGTATGTGAAGGTAGGCATCCTTTAAATCCACTGTGGTCATGTACTGACCCTCTTGGATCATGGGTAGGAAGGTTCGAATAGTTTCCATTTTGAATGATGGAACTCTTAGGAATTAGGGATCCTGGACATATCTTGCCCAAGCCTGGGCAAAGAGAGAAAGTCTGCCCCCCACTAGATCAGTTTCCGGATAGGGGGCCCTCTCTTCATGCTGTCTTAGGGGCAGCAGCAGGTTTTCTGGCCTGCTTGCCCTTGTTCCAGGACTGGTTAGCTTTCCAGCCCTGTCTGTAACGAGCAACAGCTCCTTCCTGTTTTGGAGCGGAGGAAGTTGACGCTGCTCCTGCCTTGAGGTTACGAAAGGCACGAAAATTAGACTGTTTGGCCTTTGATTTGGCCCTGTCCTGAGGCAGAGCATGGCCCTTACCTCCCGTAATGTCAGCGATAATTTCTTTCAAGCCGGGCCCGAATAAGGTCTGCCCTTTGAAAGGAATATTAAGCAATTTAGATTTAGAAGTCACGTCAGCTGACCAGGATTTAAGCCATAGCGCTCTGCGAGCTTGGATGGTGAATCCGGAGTTCTTAGACGTAAGTTTGATTAAATGTACGACGGCATCAGAAACAAATGCGTTAGCTAGCTTAAGTGCTTTAAGCTTGTTCATAATTTCATCCAATGGAGCTGTGCGAATGGCCTCTTCCAGAGAGAATCAAACCAGAATGCCGCCGCAGCAGTGACAGGCGCAATGCATGCAAGGGGCTGTAAAATAAAACCTTGTTGAACAAACATTTTCTTAAGGTAACCTAATTTTTTATCCATTGGATCTGAAAAGGCACAACTATCCTCCACCGGGATAGTGGTACGCTTAGCCAAAGTAGAAACTGCTCCCTCCACCTTAGGGACCGTCTGCCATAAGTCCTGTGTAGTGGCGTCTATTGGAAACATTTTCCTAAATATAGGAGGGGGGGAAAAGGGCACACCGGGTCTATCCCACTCCTTGCTAATTTCTGTAAGCCTCTTAGGTATAGGAAAAATGTCAGTACACACCGGTAACGCATAGTATCTATCCAGCCTACATACTTTCTCTGGAATTGCAACCGTGTTACAATCATTCAGAGCCGCTAATACCTCCCCTAGCAATACGCGGAGGTTCTCAAGCTTAAATTTAAAATTAGAAATCTCTGAATCCAGTCTCCCTGGATCAGATCCGTCACCCACAGAATGAAGCTCTCCGTCCTCATGTTCTGCAAATTGTGACGCAGTATCGGACATGGCTCTCCCATCATCAGCGCGCTCTGTCCTTAACCCAGAGCTATCGCGCTTGCCTCTTAATTCTGGCAATTTAGATAATACTTCTGTCATAACAGTAGCCATGTCTTGCAAAGTGATTTGTATGGGCCTCTCTGATGTACTTGGCGCCACAATATCACGCACCTCCTGAGCGGGAGGCGAAGGTACTGACACGTGAGGAGAGATAGTCGGCATAACTTCCCCCTCGTTGTCTGGGGATAATTTCTTTACATGTAAAGATTGACTTTTATTTAAAGTGACATCAATGCATTTAGTAAACAAATTTCTATGGGGCTCCACATAGGCCTTCAAACATAGTGAACAAAGAGATCCATCTGTGTCAGACATGTTTAAACAGACTAGCAATGAGACTAGCAAGCTTGGAAAATACTTTCAACTAAATTTACAAGCAATATAAAAAACGCTACTGCGCCTTTAAGAAGCACAAAAAGCTGTCACAGTTGAAATAACAATGAACCAAATTAGTTATAGCAACCAAATTTTCACAGTAAATGTATTAAGTTAGCAAAGCATTGCACCCACCAGCAAATGGATGATTAACCCCTTAATACCCAAAAACGGATAACAATTTAATAATTAACGTTTTTATCACAGTCAAACACACTGTCACAGGTCTGCTGTGACTGATTACCTCCCTCAAAATGAATTTTGAAGACCCCTGAGCTCTCTAGAGACGTCCTGGATCATGGAGGATGAAGTAGGAAGATTGTGACTGAAATTTTACTGCGAAAAAAAGCGCTAAAATAGGCCCCTCCCACTCATATTACAACAGTGGGGAAGCTCAGTTAACTGTTTCTATGCAGAAACAAAAGTTAGCCATGTGGTAAAAATCATGCCCCAATAAGTTTTATCACAAAGTACCTCACAAAAAACGATTAACATGCCAGTAAACGTTTTGAACATACATTTTAAAAGTTATGAAGTGTTAATAAGCCTGCTACCAGTCGCTGTTACTGCAGTTCAGGCTCATACATTACTTCAGTATTAACAGTATTTTCTGAGTCAAATTCCATTCCCTAGAAAAATACTTCAGTGTACACACACTCATCAGCCTAATACCAGTCGCTACCACTGCATTTAAGGCTGAACTTACATTACATTGGTATCAGCAGTATTTTCTCAGTCAATTCCATTGCTTAGAAAAATAATTTACTGCACATACCTCGTTTGCAGGGGGGCCCTGCATGCTATTCCCCTTTTCTGAAGTTACCTCACTGCTCAGAATGTGCGAGAACAGCCAGTGGATCTTAGTTACGTCTGCTAAGATCATAGAAAACGCAGGCAGATTCTTCTTCTAATGCTGCCTGAGAAACAAACAGCACACTCCGGTGTCATTTAAAATAACAAACTTTTGATTGAAGAAATAAACTAAGTTTAAAAACACCACAGACCTCTCACAACGACCTATCTTTAGTTAGGTTGCAAGAGAATGACTGGATATGACATGTGAGGGGAGGAGCTATATAGCAGATCTGCTTGGGTGATCCTCTTGCAACTTCCTGTTGGGGAAGAGATATAATCCCATAAGTAATGGATGACCCGTGGACTGACTACACTTAACAAGAGAAAATTAGCTTTGTTTTTAGCCTTAAAAGGCTTGTCCTGGGGGAGAGCACATCGGCCGACCATGACTTGAGCCAAAGCGCTCTGCGTGCCATAATGGCGAAGCCTGAATTTTTTGCCGCCAACTTAGCTAATTGGAGAGCGGCATCTGTGATAAATTAATTAGCCAGCTTTAGAGCCTTAATTCTATCCATAATTTCGTCATATGAGGTCTCCGTCTGGAGAGACTCCTCCAGCGCCTCAAACCAGAAAGCCGCTGCAGTAGTTACAGGAACAATGCAGGCAATAGGTTGGAGAAGAAAGCCTTGTTGAACAAAGATTTTCTTAAGTAAACCTAACTTTTTATCCATAGGATCTTTAAAAACACAACTGTCTTCAATTGGTATGGTTGTGCGCTTAGCAAGTGTCGAAACACCCCCCTCTACCTTAGGGCCTGTCCGCCTAGGGTCAGTTACGGGGAACATTTTCTTAAAAATAGGTGGGGGGGGGGACAAAGGGGACACCTGGTCTATCCCACTCCCTAGTAACAATATCCGCAACCCTCTTAGGGATCAGAAATGCATCAGTGTATACAGGAACCTCTAGGTACTTGTCCATTTTACAAAACTTCTCTGGGACCACCATAGGGTCACAATCATCCAGAGTAGCTAATACCTCCCTGAGCAAAACGCGGAGGTGTTCCAATTTAAATGCTAATGAATCTGACTCTGCACGATGAGAAACCTTTCCTGAATCGGAAATTTCTCCCTCAGACCTCAAATCCCTCACCTCCATTTCAGAGCGTTGTGAGGGTACATCAGATAAGGCTACCAAAGCTTCAGACTGCTCATAATCTGTTCTTAAAACAGAGCTATCACGCTTTGTAGGAAAAACTGGCAGTTTGGATAAAAAAGGCCGCAAAGGAATTATCCATAACTGTCGCTAGTTGTTGCAATGTAATAGGGGCAGACGCACTAGAGGCACTAAGCGTCGTTTGCGCGGGCGTAACTGGTTGTGACACATGGGGAGAGGTAGACAGACTATCCTCATTACCTTCAGTCTGAGAATCATCTTGGGCAACATTTTTAAGTGCAACAATATGATCTTTAAAAAGTGTATAGACATATTAGTGCAATTGGGACACATTCTGAGAGGGGGTTGCACCATGGCTTCTAAACACATTGAACAAGGATTTTCCTTAGTGTCAGACATGTTTAACAGACTAGTAGCATACACAAGCAAGCTTGGAAAACACTTTAATCAAATAAAAAACACAAATTTGAAAAAAAACGTTACTGTGCCTTTAAGCAATAAAAAGAGCACACAATTTTACAAAACCGTGAAAAATGCACCAATCCTTTGAAATTTTCACAGTATGTACCTAAGGCTTTAATATGATTGCACAGCAAGTTTCAGAACGATTAACCCCTTAATGCCCAAACCGGAGCAGCCTAAAGCCAACAAGAGCACACAATTTTAGAAAAACAGTTCTAACAGCACATTCACTTTACCCTCCCTGAGAGAGAACAGTGCGTTAACGCGGCAAAGAGAATGACTGGGGGGTGGAGCTATATGGACAGTTCTGCTGTGTTCTCTCTTTGCCACTTCCTGTAGGGAAGGAGAATATCCCACAAGTAAGGATGAATCCGTGGACTGGATACACCTTGCAAGAGAAAGGGGAATTGACTCTCACATGATGGATATCATAACCCTCTATTTAAAGCAGAGAGAGAGATGAGGGCTCTATAACAGAAAAATGGTGATAATCTACCCACTAGAAACTAGGGTCTTTACTAGTGGAGCAGATAACAGACCCTTCATTTGAAAGAGGGCATTATCCCTTTTTGAATAATCCCTAAAACAAATGTGGGGAGATATGAGCTCTTTGCCCCTGTAAGTGGTCTGGAGAAGAAATATAGGCTTTTATAGCCCTGTCCTCCAGCTGCAGACTTACTTCTAAAAAAATCCCTAACATTTACAGTGACTTCTTTGTTACCTGTGATTTCATTCGCAAGTCTCCTTGCTATCCTGCAATCTGGGGGGTCCCAGGATCCACAGGATAAGGGTGACCCCCCCCAGGAGGACAACAAGTGCAAGTGGTCCTCTGCCCTCTATATTAAAATTATACTCACACTTGTGTGTCCCAATTAAGGGATAATTTTAAAATTGAAAATTTTATTTTTTTATTCTCTAAAGAAAAGTTAATGTGCTGAATAAAACAAACTTTTATGTGGCAAGGATTAAGCAGTAAAGTTTCAAGACTCAGTGGTACAAAGACAATAATTCCAGTTATTTTTACTACAGATTTTACCTAACCATTTTCATGCATAAATGTTTAACATTGTTTTTTGTTTTACAATATCCATGAAAAAAATAGTGTGTACTAACATATGGCTAAAGTATATATATGTTCTGCTGAAGACATCCTTCTACTACAAGGAAACGTAAGGTATACCAAAATTAGAACAAACAGCTGGATACAAATAAGGTTGTTGTGGGAAGAGGTAAGGTGTTCATTTTTAAAGTGATTTTAAATTTTAATGACTTAAAGCCCAGGATCAAAAAATAATCCTAAAAACAACAAGGGCATTTCATTTCATTAAAGTTTACGAAGACTCTTATTTTTTTTAAAATACTTACCTTTGCGTTATGGTAAACGAAATGCAGATCCTCCACCTGCATCTCCTGCTTTCTTTAGCATATGGATGACTAATCTGGCTTCCTCCAAACGTTGCATGCCCACTTTTGCGTCCAGCTTGTGGGGTGCACAACGATTGAAGGAAGCTGAATTAGTCATCCATATGCTAAAGAAAGCAGAAGATGTGGGCGGAGGATCTGCACTGTGTGGAGGTATTTTTAAAAAAAAATACGCGTTTGTAAACTTTAATGAATTAAAGTGCCCCTGTTTTTAAGATTATTTTTTGATCCTGTGCTTTAATTCATTAACGTTTACAATCACTTTAACCGCATGTAGTTGATGAAGGAGGAAAGTGCTGGTATATGACAGAGGGTGTAGGGGGATGGCATAAATTATATGAGGCCTTAAATTACCCCCCTCAAGGCAACCAAGTGATTAAATCACTGCATTTGTCCTTTTATTGTGGTAGTCTATTGCCCCATTTTAGCATGATAAAAGCAGCATGAAGTAGAAATGGACATCCTTGTTAGACAACAGAAAGGACCAAGAATTTAAACTTTATAAGACCCTATGGAAAAAGCTTTATAAAAATATGGTTTATGTAAAACTAAATAACTGAAAAATAATCTTGTTAAATACAGAATATTAAATCTTTCCATTTGAATAATAATCCTATATAGGGATGCACCGAAATTTCCGCCTATCCCATTTCGGCCGAAAGAGGGGCAAACCGGCCAAAAATTGTATGCTCTATAAGAAATTAAATTAACCCCTAGACACCAAGAAATCAACCCCTGGCAGCCAGATTTTTTTTTATTATATAATTTTTATTGATTCAAGTTGTCATCAATAAGGAAACAAAACTTTACAATGAACATCCAGAAGAAAGATTAAAGAACTCTCGTTTCTGTGACAAAATACATAGTGTAAACAATATTCGCCTACTAGACTGTGTACCTCCCTAATGACACATGAGGCCACTCTTGGGACTCTTCATTACGCAGGATGCAACGCTAAGGGGGCTATAGTAAATAGAACCTTTTTTATTTTATACAATCTGTCAACAAAAAGCAAAAGTGTTTAGTAGATACAAGGGAAGGGTACATTTACAATTGATATGCTGTTACATCACAGTAAGAAGAATTAAAAGATTATTTACCACAAGGTGATATGAGAGACTGTACCATCAGCATATTACTGAGCAGGAAAAAAATGGAACCTCATTTTAAATAATGTATATTCCTTCAGGCTTTGACGGGTCACATGTGGACCCACTTGAACAGGGGTAACTCAAGGGAGGAATGTGGCACTCTAGCATCTACTTAAACCATTAAGCAGCGCTGAAGCTTTGATATGGGTACATCTAGCTTAGGGATGAACAAATATTGTCATAGCCAAAATAGAAGGTACAAATATCGTGGAATACAGTATGTTGGGAGAATTATATGTTGCCTGTAGCTTTAAAAAGAGCAGGCACATGACAAACACTTGGTTTAACCGTGATATCTAAGTTTATCCCCATATATAACAGATACAGATTATTAGGATATACTGGGGGCTGCCAGAGGATATATTTAAGGAGTAGTGTATTAAGATATTTGTAGGGTACAAATATTAGAGCAAAGGGTATCTGATCAACATACTTTGACGGCAGTACATCTATTTTCTATGTTTGTGCCTGTATAAAAAAAATTTTGTCACTAAGCAGACTTTACAACATGCTAGTGTAAAGCGGCGAGGAAAAAGGATTTGGGAGAACCCGCAACCTCTAAGTAAGTTCCAGTATATTGGGCTAGCAGCAATCCTGCAAATCTTGGTATAAGGCAGAAGAGCAATGCCCTGTGTGTGTGTGTGTGTATATATATATATATATATATATATATATATATATATATATATATATATATATATATCTCTCAGGCTTAGATGACAGCCTGAACAGGTGGTATTATGAAGAGAAGTCCGGAAAGCTGGAGCAGCACTCAATATTGCGACCTATCATGGCTGCTGCCCGGAAGTCCCCCGGCAGCCAGATTTTGATCCTCCAAAGTGTCCACCCCCGTGCCTCACTAACCGCTATAAGCTGCACCTAAATTTAGCCCTGTGTTGCTGGGTTTTTTCCAGACCATAATCAACTGAACTACAGGCCCCAGAATGCCTCGCAGGTAGAGGGGGTGCGGCACTGTGGGCTGTTCACTAACTTGAAGCAGAGCGGCAGAGTGAGAGAGGGAACTTGCCGTGTCAGGTGAATTTTATGACACTTGTCCTGCACAATGAGTTGCTTTTTCAAATAAAGTCACGGTTAGACAGGGAGCCAGATAAGGGTAAATATACGTATTAGCCTTTCACACACTCACTGACAGGAGGATCCGTTACAAGTAACTATATTGCTCTACAGGCAAGTGTCATACAAGTCAACTGACACGGCAAGATTAGGACTACTGTTTAAACAGAGAGCGGGCTGCAGCGTGGTTTTAATACAAGCAGTTGTCACCTCCTCCTCCTGAGTACTGCACAACCAGCTGCTTTTCCAGAAAAGTCACGTGGTTTTAATACAAGCAGTTGTCACCTCCTCCTCCTGAGTACTGCACAACCAGCTGCTTTTCCAGAAAAGTCACGGCCAGACAAGGAGCCAGATAAGAGTGAATATATGCAACATGTAGGAGCCGTTTGCACACTGACAGGAGAACTGTAATTGTTTGGGCTACAATCCACAAGCAGTGCACTGGTAATACGATCTCCAGCATTCCTCTGTGTGCCTCAGTATGATGCCTTAATGCTTAACCCCATGCTGCCTGCTGTGTGTACCTCAGTGCAGATAAGATAATTAAGGATTGTGTCATATGATAGATATAGATATATATATAGATATATATATATATAGATATATATATATATTAACAAGTCATATATTAATAAAATCATTTGGGGGGAAAGTAATTTTCAGCCAAGGGACTCTGGAATTCATAACATATGTTAATACAATAAAGAAAGGCTAGATGGATAACCCAAACCACTGCAAGTTCTCTAGAGGACTTTGAAAATATCACTTTTTCCCCCCCATTTTGGTGAGCATAAATGTGATATTTTATTTTTTAATACGTTAATTTAGCAAATTATAAATATGAGCAGTGCTTCTACTAGATACTTACACACAATGTAAAACGATTGCGTTTGATAAATCCAGAGGGTACATTTGTCATGATAGGTGGCACTGCTGTAAGCAAGTTCCTGTGGATGGCGTGACAAGATCCTTTGCAATTAACAGTGCTCAACATATACATGGGGGTAAATTTATTAAGCTGCCTTTGCGGAGGAGGATTGCAAGAACGAGCCAGCAGCAACAAATCTCAGAAGCAGAAAATGCTTCCTTTGCCTCTCAACCTCCTCAGAAGTGGCAAGGTCAATCATCCCGAACAATCGAGAGTCCCTACTCTTGTGCAATTGGTTACACAACAGCAGAAGGTGGATTTGCAAAAGAAAGCTCTTTGCCAAGAGATACAGAACCAAAAGTGTTGATTGCAGATTCACTATTTGCAAACCTGTACATCTGCAATCATAACTTTTGTCTATGGTATGGTTTCACTTTGCCCAGCAGAGTTCCTGATACGTGCTAATAGCACTGCTCAGCTACTGATACAGATCACCTGCAGTAGTCTTTCTAAACTAGGGTATATAAATATCTGTACAATCAAGCAGACAAATATGAGTGATAGAATAAATGTATGTCTATATGCATTGTATAGAACAAAAGCATGGGGGGGGGGGATTGAACCGTTTTAGCCGCAAAAATAAATGGAAAAATCGGTGTGTACAGGTTATAACTTTAATGGCTAACTCCTATGTAATACTACTAGTTAATACATGTGCAAGCTTTCAGCACAATGATGTCCATACATCCAACCTGACAGAGGGACCACAGTGTCCTGAAAGCTTGCAAATGTACAGGTACATATTCCGAAACCCGGAATTGCAAATTTGTTAATTATAAAAAACAAATGATAGAGAAGTATTAGAAATGATATAAAGCTATTTTAGGTTGCATGTATAAGCTAGCTATATTATAACATGTTAATATTGACTAAATAACATAAGATTGTTGTTTACACTTGGTACCATTCCATGCAAATAATTAAAAACCCAATCCTTTTCCAGGCCCAAGCAGTTTGGATAAAGGTTTTTATAGAAACATAGAATTTGAAGGTAGATAAGAACCAAAAAGGCCCATCAAGTCTACCCATATTACATGTTACTTTTTCCTTAGGATAGCCTTATGAATGTCCCAGGCATTTTTTAATTCCTTTACAGTCTTTGTGTTTACCACCTCAAATGGAAGTTTATTCCATGAACCCACCACCCTTTCTGTACCTGTATTAACTTAAACTGATAGGAATCTGCAGTTTTTTTGCAAAATGATTTTTGCTTTCTTTGAAAACAATGGCTAACACTGTAAAACCTTTTTCTGCTTCTATATACATAACCCTGATAAAGCCATTTTTGTTTTATATATATATATATATATATATATATATATATATATATACCAAGAAATACAATATTCTTTAAAATCTACCATTAATCTACCGTTATTTTTGCTAATAGATCAACAAATATTAACCAAATTTAAGAGCTGGAAGGAATAGCGAAAACTGTCTCATATAGAAGCCATATGGTGCTTGCATAAGGATGTGAAGAATAATCCAAAAGAAATACAGGCCCAGAAAACATTTTTTAAACAACAACGTAGAAGTCCTAATTTAGCAATATACATTCCATCTAACAGATTACTTTAAAGAACTAAAAGAAACATCAACAAAGGAAAAAATGGTTGTTCTGCATAATGCAGCAATAATGCTGATAGTTACTTAATTTTCAGTTTCCTATCTTGATACACTCTCACTGCCATTTGGATGAGAAGCAGCACAGAAAATGTAGAGAATAGACTTGCAAAGACAGAATACTGGTCTACCCTCCCCCATAACTTGGGGGATGGGAAAGAAAATAAAGAAAGGGATCAACTTAAAGAGACAGTCTACTGCAGAATTTTTATTTTTTAAACATTTTTTACCCATTCCCCAGTTTTGCATAACCAACACAATTATATTAATATACTTTTTACCTCTGCAGACTGCCAGTTCTTTTGACAGACATGCACTTTAGCCAATCATAGCGGACTCCTGGTAACGCCACGGGAGTGACCACAATGTTATCAATATGGCACAAATGAACTAGCGCTGTCTAGCTGGGAAAAAAAAAACCAAACCTGTCAAAATGCACTGAGATAAGAGGCGGCCTTCAACGGCTTAGACATTAGCCTCTGAGCTTACCCAAGTTCAGTTATTAACCAATACCACCAAGAGAACAAAGCAAAATTTGATGATAAAAGTAAATTGGAAAGTTGGTTAAAATTGCATGCCCTATATGAATCATGTAAGTTTAAATTTTGACTAGACTGTCCTTTTAACCCTTTGGCTGCTAAGCCATTTGGTTTTGAGCTTTTTGTTGCAGTTCATGTTTAACGACTTTTAGAAATAAAGTTTGCGTGCACTATACAAACTATATATGGGGTTTTTTCAGCAGACCTAGCAGATTCAAAATATACCATTATTATATGTGTATGTATCATCAGGTTTAAAAGGAGTGAAAAGAAAAACAGACTTTATGCTTACCTGATAAATTACTTTCTCTTGCGGTGTATCCAGTCCAAGGATTCATCCTTTACTTGTGGGATATTCTCATTCCCTACAGGAAGTAGCAAAGAGAGCACACAGCAAAGCTGTCCATATAGCTCCCCCTCTAGCTCCAACTCCCAGTCATTTGACCAAAGGTTAGGAAGAAAAAGGAGAAACCATAGGGTGCAGTGGTGACTGTAGTTTAAACTAAAAAATTTTTACCCGACTTAAATGCCAGAGCGGGCCGTGGACTGGATACACCGCAAGAGAAAGTAATTTATCAGGTAAGCATAAATTCTGTTCTCTTGCAAGGTGTATCCAGTCCACGGATTCATCCTTTACTTGTGGGATACCAATACCAAAGCTTTAGGACACGGATGAAGGGAGGGAACAAGACAGGTACCTTAAACGGAAGGCACCACTGCTTGCAAAACCTCTCCCCCAAAAATAGCCTCCGAAGAAGCAAAAGTATCGAATTTGTAAAATTTGGCAAAAGTATGCAGTGAAGACCAAGTCGCTGCCTTACAAATCTGTTCAACAGAAGCCTCATTTTTGAAAGCCCATGTGGAAGCCACTGCTCTGGTAGAATGAGCAGTAATTCTTTCAGGAGGCTGCTGGCCAGTAGTCTCATAGGCCAAACGGATGATGCTTTTCTGCCAAAAGGAAAGAGGTAGCAGTCGCTTTCTGACCTCTCCTCTTCCCAGAATAGATAACAAACAAGGAAGATGTTTGTCTGAAATCCTTAGTTGCTTGTAAATAGAACTTTAAAGCACAAACTACATCAAGATTGTGTAATAGACGTTCTTCGAAGATGGATTAGGACACAGAGAAGGAACAACAATTTCCTGGTTAATATTCTTGTTAGAAACAACTTTAGGAAGAAAACCAGGCTTGGTACGCAAAACTACCTTATCTGCGTGGAACACCAGGTAAGGTGAATCACACTGTAAGGCAGATAATTCTAAAACTCTTCGAGCAGAAGAGATAGCTATCAAAAACAAAACTTTCCAAGATAACAACTTAATGTCTATGGAATGTAAAGGTTCAAACGGAACCCCTTGAACTGAAAGAACTAGATTCAAACTCCATGGCGGAGCCACAGCTTTATAGACAGGCTTGATTCTGACTAAAGCCTGAGCAAACGCTTGAACGTCTGGTACCTCTGCCAGACGCTTGTGTAACAGGATAGACAAAGCAGATATTTGTCCTTTTAAGGAGCTAGCCGACAATCCTTTCTCCAGTCCTTCTTGGAGAAAGGACAATATCCTGGGAATCCTAATCTTACTCAATGAGTAACCCTTGGATTCACACCAACAAAGATATTTCCGCCATATCTTATGGCAGATTTTCCTGGTGACAGGCTTTCTAGCCTGAATCAGAGTATCTATAACTGACTCAGAGAACCAACGCTTTGATAGAATTAAGCGTTCAATCTCCAAGCAGTCAGACGTAGAGAAACTAAATTTGGATGCTTGAACGGACCCTGTATTAGAAGATCCTGCCTCATTGGCAGTGTCCGTGGTGGGACAGATGACATGTCCACTAGGTCTGCATACCAAGTCCTGCGTGGCCACGCAGGCGCTATCAGAATCACCGAAGCCTTCTCCTGCTTGATTCTGGCAACCAGACGCGGGAGGAGAGGAAACGGTGGAAAAACATAAGCCAGATTTAAGGACCAAGGCGCTGCTAGAGCATCTATCAATACCGCCTTGGGATCCCGGGATTTGGACCGTAGAGAGGAAGTTTGGTGTTCTGACGGGACGCCATCAGATCCAACTCTGGGGTGCCCCATAGCTGAGTCAGCTGGGCAAATACCGCCGGGTGGAGTTCCCACTCCCCGGGTGAAAAGTCCCTAGTGCTTAGAGCCAGCAAAGAGAATGACTGGGGGGTGGAGCTATATGGACAGCTTTGCTGTGTGCTCTCATTGCTACTTCCTGTAGGGAATGAGAATATCCCACAAGTAAAGGCTGAATCCGTGGACTGGATACACCTTGCAAGAGAAAAAAATATTTTTTAATTTAAGCTTCATCATGAAAACCTGTGTGGATAAATATTTGTAGTAGATAACCTGTCTGAAATAATCAGAAATTAACATTTCACATTTGTTTCCCGTTTTATTGCAGGCATGTCAATTTGATAAATAATCAAAAAGAGCATTTTAGAATTTACTGTACTGTTTTCAGCAATTAACCCCTTAATGACAGAGGACTTACCAGGTACGTCATAGAAAAACATTCCCTTAATGACAATTGACGTACCTGGTACGTCCTCTGTTAGAAGCGCTGGAAGCGATCATGATCGCTTCCAGCTGCTTACAAGGGATTGTAGTGATGCCTCAATATTGAGGCATCACTGCAATCCCTTATTTTACCCACCGATGCAGAGAGGGCCACTTTGTGGCCCTCTCTGCATTGGACTATGGCGATCATACATTCGTTGGCGGGTGGGAGCATCTTGTTTGAGGAGCGGTAAGGATATGCTCCATATTTGTCTAACTCACGATCATGAATGGCAATTTCGGCGGTTGCGGCCAGGGAGGCGGGGGGCATTTTGTTCCGGCAAAATATACCGGAACAAAATGAAAAAAATATATATATATATATATATATATATATATATATATATATATATATATATATATATATATATATATATATATATATATATATATAATCAATGCAGATGCATGGGGATCTTCTTGTTTAGTAAGTGATCTGGGAGGGGAGGGATGTAGATGTTTTAAGGGGGGCCAGCTACACTACAGAAAACAAATTTTTAATCTAAAAAAAGTTAAAAAAAAAAAAACTATTTGTGGGGGCAAATTGGGTACTGGCAGACAGCTGCCAGTACCCAAGATGGCGGCAAATAGGTAGAGGGGGAGGGTTAGAGAGATGAATGGGGGGGGGGGATCAGGGAGGTTGTGGGGTAAGGGGGGATGCAGACTGCAGACAGTATGAAGAAAAAAAAATAAAAAATAAAAAAATGATTTTTATTTCAGTACTGGCAGACTTTCTGCCAGTACTTAAGATGGCAGTGACAATTGTGAGGTGGGGGAGGGAAGAGTGCTGTTTGAGGGAGGTCGGGGGGGGGGGGATGTGTCAGGTGGGAGGCTGATCTCTACACTAAAGATAAAAATTAACCCTATAAGCTACCTAATTAACCCCTTAACTGCTGGGCATATTACAAGTGTAGTGCGCAGCAGCATTTAACGGCCTTATTATTACCAAAAAGAAAGGCCAAAGCCATATATGTCTGCTATTTCTGAACAAAGGGGATCCCAGAGAAGCATTTACAACCATTTATGCCATAATTGCACAAGATGTTTGTAAATAAATTCAGCGAGAATCCTAAAGTTTGTGAAAAAGTCAACAATTTTTTTTATTTGATCGCATTTGACGGTGAAATGGTGGCATGAAATATACTAAAATGGGCCTAGATCAATACTTTGGAATGTCTTCTAAATAAAAATATATACTTGTCAAGGGATATTCAGGGATTCCTGAAAGATATCAATGTTCCAATGTAACTAGCGCTAATTTTGAAAAAAAGGGGTTTGGAAATAGCAAAGTGCTACTTGTATTTTTTGCCCTATAACTTGCAAAAAAAAAAAAAAAAAAAAAAACGAACATGTAAACATTGGGTATTTCTAAACTCAGGACAAAATTTAGAAACTATTTAGAATGGGTGTTTTTTGGTGGTTGTAGATATGTAACAGATTTTGGGGGTCAAAGTTAGAAAAAGTGTTTTTTCCATTTTTTCCTCATATTTTGTATTTTTTTTATAGTAAATTATAAGATATGATGAAAATAATGGTATCTTTAGAAAGTCCATTTAATGGCGAGAAAACCGGTATATAATATGTGTGGGTACAGTAAATGAGTAAGAGGAAAATTACAGCTAAACACAAACACTGCAGAAATTTAAAAATAGCCATTGTCATTAAGGGTAAGAAAATTGAAAAATGGTCCAGTCATTAAGGGGTTAAGCAGTTCTAGCCACCTGAGAAATTAAAATGGGGTACACAAAGCACACATTTGCAGAAAGTACACCCCTTGGTGAATCAAATGAGGGGCTATAAGTATTTCTAGCATGAATTTAGGATGTGCAGCAATTAATGGAATAAGTTGCATTACTTAAAGTGAATGTAAATTTTGATGCCAAAGTGCCCGGTTTTTAAAAATTCGATAAAAAAAAAACAGGGGCACTTTAATTAGTCAGAATTTACATTTTACTCCTGTTGTGAGGGGGAAAAAAAAAAAAAAAAAAAAAAAACACACAACAACTTACCTTTTAATCTTGACAGCGCTGGGTCTAAAATGAGGAATCTGGCTTCCTCCAATCACGGCATTGAATCAGACACTGATTCCCCGGATGGGGAAGCCGTGATTGGAGGATGAACTATCCATTTCTGACATCAGAAATGGCTTGCGACAACCGGAGAAAGCTGGAGCTGCTGTTAAGTTTAAAAGGTATTTTTTCACAACACGAGTGAAATGTAAATTTTGTTGAATTAAAGTGCCCCTGTTTTTTAATCGAATTTTTAAAAACCGGGCACTTTAGCATCAAAATTTACATTCACTTTAAAGAATATAAGAATTCTAAACAAAGAGCCATATTACACTTATTACATAGTCTATGAAAAAAGACCCAAAAGCACAAAAGGGTCAGATTACTGGTAAAGGGACAGGAACCACAAACATTTTTCTTTCATGATTCAGATAGGGAAACAATTTGAAAACAACTTTCCAGTTTACTTGTATGATTCTCTTGGTATCCTTTGTTAAAGAAGCAACAATGCAGTACTGGGAGCTAGCTGACGGCATTGGGCCAACAACATGAGGCATATATGTGGAGCCACCAGTTTCTGAACCTACCTAGGTATCCTTTTCAACAAGAGATACCAAGAGAACAAAAATTAAATAGAAGTAAATTGAAAAGATTTAAAATCACATACTCTTTCGGAATCATGAAAGAAGAAAAAAAAAAAAAGAATATTTGGGTATCATGACCTTTAAAGTACAAGGATTATAGAGTAACATTTTTTTCATTTCAGGATTCAGAGAGAATACAATTTCAAACAAGTTTCCAATTTACTTCTATTATCCAATTTACTTTATTCGCTTGGTATCATTTGTTGAAGAAACAGCAATGAATTACTGGGAGTTTGCTGAACACATCAGGTGAGCCAATAACATGAGGTATATGTGCGCAGCCACCAATCAGCAGCTTCGGAGCCAACCAAGGTACCCTTTTCAACAAGGGATACCACGCAAACAAAAATTAGATACTAGAAGTAAATTTAACGTCGTTTTATATCACATGTCCTATCTGATGATTAAAATTAAAACTAAAACTTTCATGATTCAGATAAAGCATGCCATTTTGAAAAACTTTCCAATTTACTTCCATTATAGTTATACTTTGAGTCACCAGTTCCTACTGAGCATGTGCAAGAGATCATCGCAGAATATACGTATATGCATTTGTGATTGGCTGATGGATGTCACATGATATAGGGAATAGACATAACTGAATTTGTCAAAAAAAATAAAATCTACTCGTGTGATTAAAAAAAGACAATGCAATAGCACTTAGTCTAAACTTCAAATATTTGTTGATTAGGAAAATTTATTTTAATTTACTGGTCCTTTAACATGGATTGCACTGCTATTGCATGTCAATAGTTTTAATACATATTGTGTGGATATTTATCTAGTGGGGGCTACAAATAGATGCATAAAGCCATAATAGCAGATTAAAAAAGGGACATATCTCCCTATTGGGCCTAAGCAGAGGTCATCAGATGAGGAACTGCAAAACAATGCAAGTGTAATAAAAACAAAATGACTGGTAGGCATCGTCTATTCCAGTAGCAGATTCTACCTGCAGAATTCCTTAAAAACTGTGTGCAAGTGTACCCAGAAGAATTGATGCCGTTGTGAAAGCATTACTTTAGAGGATTTTTTCACACAGTAGTGTATGTGTGTTTGTTACGTTTGTAATTGGTTAGCAAGCATTCATTTGATTTTGGGAAGAGGGACATCAGTGAGGGGGAGAAACTTAAAAGGGACATGAAACCCAAAATTGTTCTTTCATGATTCAGATAGAACTTACAATTTTAAACAACAACTATTATTTATTTCCTTTTCTTGTTATCCCTTTGCTGTAAGGCTTATCTAGGCAAGCTCAGGAACAGCAAAGAACCTAGGTTCTAGCTGCCGATTAGTGGCTGAATATATATGCTGATTGCCATTGGTTCACCCATGTTTTCAGTTAGAAACCAGAAGTGCATTGCTGCTCCTTCAACAAATCATACAAAGAAAATGAAACATATTAGATAACCGAGAACACAATTTTAAACAACTTTCTAATTTACTTCTATCTGAATCACAAAAGAAAAACATAAATGTATGCTTACCATATAAATTCCTTTCCTTCCTGGCAGGGAGAGTCCACAACATCATTCCTTACTGTTGGGAAATACAACACCTGGCCACCAGGAGGAGGCAGACACCCCAGCCAAAAGGCTTAAATATTCCTCCCACTTCCCCTACCCCCCACTCATTCTGCCGAGGGAACAAGGGAAAGTAGGAGAAACATCAGGATATAAAAAGGTGCCAGAAGAAATATTTAAAAAAAAAATTACAGGCGGGATCGTGGACTCTCCCTGCCAGGAAGGAAAGGAATTTAATTGGGAAGCCTAAATTATGTTTTCCTTCCATAATGCAGGGAGAGCCAACAACTTAATTCCTTGCTGTTGGGAAAACTGTACCCAAGCTCCAGAGGACACTGAATGAATAAACGGGGAGGGAAAAGAAAAAAAAAAAAAAAAGGGGGGAGGAGGAGAGGCAGACTATTATGAGGGAACCACAGCCTGCAAAACTTTTCTCCCGAAAGCTGCTTAGATAGAACATCCCTGAGGCTGGCGGATGAATCGGATAACAGCCGTACAAGAAAAGGGTTTGGAGGCCAGCGTGTTTTCACTAATATATGAACATTACTTTACGGGTTTGCATCGGCTTGTCATCGAAGGGGATTGACTGGTAACAGAGGGATTACTATCTACACATTTATTACAGATTGTGTGCCCAACAGTGACTTATGATGCGATAAAGCTATATTTGACGAACTTTGCATTAGATGTTTTGACCTACATAGAAGGCAATTGATAGGTCATCAAGGATAGCCCCACTCCTCAACAATAATATTTTCATACTGGATGTTACTGAGTCACAGGATGTGTACCTGATCCGGTCTTGGAGTGCAGTTCCCTTCCATGTTTTGTATTTTCTATGGGTGATTACAGCCACCTGTGCACCCCTTCTTTGTTCTCAGTTTGTTTAGCTTTGTGAGCTCGCATGATGGTGTGCCTGTGTTAGGGACTCAGGCTAAGGAAAGGACCTTGACGTGGTGCCTGAGCTTTCCCATTTGGCCAGATGCGGTGACTAACCTTTCCAGTTGTGATTTTATCTTAGCTGTGAGCTAGCTGGTGAGTGCTGGGTGTTTCTATGTGATAGATATATATATATATATATATACACACACACACACATACACATACACACATATATACACACACACAGTATATATATCCTGTATTAGGCTACAATGTGTGATTTTGTATAATTTTGGGATGGTGGTGTGCCACAGGATTTTTTTTTATGTAAAAAAAAAAAAAAAGGTTGCAAATTACTGCTCTAAGACATATGTAGGGAGGGGAAGATAGAAATAAACTAAACAACATAATATATGCAGATGTATGTATTACTGGTTTAAAATTCTTCTTCTATACAGGTCGAAAACCCTTTATCCAAACTTCTTGGGACCAGGAAAGGTTTGGATTTCTAAACAGTTTGGATTTTGGAATATTTGCATCTGTAAAATGGGACAGTTTGGAAAGGGGATGGAACCAAGAGTAAACAATATCTTATGTCATATAGGCAATATTTACATATAATACAACTTATGTAACCTAAAGGTAAGTTTTATATAATTTTAAAATACTTTGGTATACATAGTACCATCAGAAAAATACAATACTGTAATAAGAAAGGTAATATTTGTGGTTTTAAATATAGACTATTTGCATTTTAGAACACAAAAGCAAACCAAAAGAAACAGGCAGAAAAGTTGTAATTTTTGATAATTAAAAAAAAAAAAAAAAAATATTAAATAGTTTTGATTTCAGAATATGTTTGGATTACCAATATTACCCTATGGAGCCCATTAACTAAGAATGGAGAGATGAGCAACTTTTAGGGAAAGGCTACATAGATTAAGGCACTGGATAGGGAGATGTTAGTTTAGAGCTAAAATATCCTGGGTGTATTGGTAAAATGTGTCACAGCAACAAAAATCTGGGTGGGCTTTAGAGAATTTGATTTGAGGGCAATGCACAAGAAAATATGTAAGGAAAAAGGTGTGCGAGTGTTTTAATATATACAAACACAATTTTAAAGGGATATAAAACCCAAAGTTTTTCCTTTCATGATTCAGATAAAGCACCTAATTTTACACAAAATTATAATTTACTTTTATCATCTAATTTGTTTCACTCTTAGTATCCTTTGTTGAAAAGCATACTTGGGTAGGCTCAGGAGCTAGCTGCTGATTGATGGCTGCACATGAATGTCTCCTGTCATTGGTTAAAAGATGTATTCAGCTAGAATATCACAAGAATGAAGCAAAATTGACAATAGATGTAAATTGGAAAGTTGCTTAAAATTATATCTTCTATGTGAACGAAAAACTGTGAATTTCATGCCCCTTTAATTGCATTTGCCTAATTTTTAAACATTTAAAAGGCTTTAGGGTTTCAAAATGGAAGCTTTACTTAAAACAATAATTAAAAGGGACACTGAACCCACATTTTTTCCTTCCGTGATTCAGAAGAGCACGCAATTTTAAAGGGCCATAATACCCAAATGTTTAAACACTTGAAAGTGATGCAGTATAGCTGTAAAAAGCTGACTAGAAAATATCTCCTGAACATCTCTATGTAAAAAAGAAAGATATTTTACCTCAAAAGTTCCTCAGTAGCCACATCCCATTGTAAAGGATTGCTAAGCAGCATTTTAGTGTCTGTCCTGGGACAGCTTCGAGGATGAGCCTCATGAACTCTCATATTATTTCACCAATCAGGTAATGGAAGCTTACTATGAAATCTCATGAGAGTTAAGTCAAATCTCATGAGATCACAGTAAGAGTTCATGACCTCAGTACTGCTGATGCTGATTGGCTGCTGTTCATTTCTTCATTTATTTTTTTATTTTTACCTGCAGCTGGGAGCAGCTGAGTATAACTTTTTACACAGAACTTACTCTGCTGAGCTGAGGAGATTGTGAGGTAAAATATCTTCCTTTTTTACATAGAGATGCTCAGGTGATATTTTCCTGTCAGCTTTTTAGTTATACTGCATCAGTTTCAAGTGATTTAGCATATGAGTATTATGTCCCTTTAAGCACTTTTCTAATTTACTTCTATTATCAAATTTTCTTCATTCTCTTGGTATCTTTATTTGAAAAGCAAGAATGTAAGTTTAGATGCCGGCCCATATTTGACGAACAACATGGGTTATTCTTGCTGATTGGTGGATAAATTCACCCACCAATAAACAATTGCTGTCCAGTGTTCTGAACCAAAAATTGTCTGGCTCCTTAGCTTATATGCCTTCTTTTTCAAAAAAAGATAGCAAGAGAACAAAGAAAAATTAATAGGAGTAAATTAGAAAGTTGCTTAAAATTGCATGCTCCATCTGAATCACAAAAGAAAAAAGTTGGGTTCAGTGTCCCTTTAAGAAACTTTTAAAAAGGACAGTATACACCAAATTTCATTTAACTGCATGTAATAGACACTACTATAAAAAATAATATGCACAGATACGGATATAAAAATCCAGTCTAAAACCATTTAAAGTGAATGTCAAGTTAAACCTATTAGCTAAAGTGAAACAATAGCAGTTAAAAAACGAATGAGAGTTTCATTCATGAAAATGTTAGTATATACTTATCGTCAGAGCAATTTCACTATGAAAGCTACAAGGATAATAGCTGAAGCTCCGGTCGCCATTTTCATTATTTTATTGACAGATGACTCATCTGCAATCAACTTATTGTTTCTCCCCCCCCCCCCCCGGGCAGTGACGTTTTTGCAAAGGGGATGAACGTCCTGGGGGGGGGGGGGGAACAACGATTAGTTGATGACAGATCTGCAAATCAAATGGTGAAAATGGCGACCGGAGCTTCAGCTATTATCCGTGTAGTTTTAATAGTGAAATTGCTCTGAAGATAAGTATATACTAACGTTTTCATGAATGAAACTCATTCATTTTTTAACTGCTATCATTTCACTTTAGCTAATAGGTTTAACTTGACATTCACTTTAAAAAATTACTTTGAAGCTCCCAGTTTAGCTCTATTGAAAAGGTTAGCCGGAACACCCACTGAAATTTCCACTCCCCCCCCCCCTCCTCCTGCATTTGAAAATACTCTTTACACAAACAGGAGCAAGCTGGAGTAGGTATACATCAGTATTCTTCGAAAACTTTTGGGCTTGGTTAGGAGTCTGAAAATCAGCACAATGTTATTTAAAAATAAGCAAAACTATACAAAAAAAAAAAAACACTGTATAGGCTATATAAATGGATCATCTACAAAACATTTATGCAAAGAAAAATCTAGTGTATAATGTCCCTTTAAATAAAATAGGGATTGCAAGCACAATGCTAAAAACTATAGCAGGACATTTTTTTGTTAATACTTATGACTGTTGATTTAGAGAGAGACATAAAAATTGATTCAAGCCTACATTAAAGGTCATACGTTCCTGAAAACATCTTCTACCTAGGTTATGGCTGCAGGGCATAAAAAGAGGGTATAAGAGTAATACTCATGAGATTGTGCACTTGGAAGGCAGTGGAAAAAGCAGATGTACACATGGCATGTTCAAACAAGGAAAATAATACATCCTGACAAATGTAATAACATTCAATACAGGTTTAAAGCGGACGGGAACTTTTATGTACCTATACACAGGCTAATGAAAAAAGTTCTTAAACTGTAAAAGTGTTAGTATGCACTAAAGTATTAAAAAAAAAACAATTACAAAAAAAAAAACATTAAACAACATTTACTGTGGGTGTTTTATACCTGTAGGAGCCTCAGTGATGTCCATTATCTACTTCCGAAATGGGATGAGCCGGAGAACTTATGTTATAAAAGAAAGAGAGAGATTTTGACCGATGACATGTCAGTTGTACCACTGTTAATACATTTATACGATAATGGCCAATTGCCTTAAACACATCCACTATCAAAGTATTTCAAAATTCAATATATAACGAAGTAGACAAACGTCACTACAGCAGCAAGACCAAGTCCCAAATGCTACCTCAGGTGTTCATATGTATGAGATAAACAGGCAGATTTGTATCGTGCAAACACACGTCCTGTGATTGAAACAAGTTATTGTGTCAACGCCAGAATTATTAAAGGGACAGTCTACACCAAAATTGTTATTGTTTAAAGAGATTGATAATGCCTTTACTACACATTCCCTAGCTTTGCTCAGTCAACATTGTATATAGTTTATAATATTTAAACCTCTAAATGTCTGCCTGTTTCTAATCCACTACAGATAGCTTCTTATCACATGCTTGTTTTATTATTAGCTTTTAACAATTCCTGTGTGCCATATAGATACAGTGCTTACTCCCATGGAGTTGTGCTGGACAAAGCACTAATTGGCTAAAAAGCAAGTGAATAGATAATACAAAGCCATGTGATAAGGGGGCTGTCAGAAGAGGTTTAGATACAAGGTAATCACTGAGGTAAAAAGTATATTAATATAATCATGTTGGCTGTGCAAAACTGGGGAATGGGTAATAAAGGGATTATCAATCTTTTTAGACAATAACATTTTTAAGTAGGCTGTCCCTTTAAGATAAAACCGATTTTAAGGAGTTGTCTTACCTGAGGGAAAAGGCTGAATGAAATCTGTTTCTGACCTATTGTAGTGTTTAACACTATTGAAGGGCATATTAGCATGTGAACTAATCTGTTGTGTTGATTGAATTTACATTCTTTCAACTAGAACAGACGCCAAAGACATGCAACAATTAAAGGCGGTTGTGTACTATTTGATATGTTAATAGTTATTTAGAATTAAAATACACAATATATTAAATCTAATCAGGAGATGCAGATGGCCAGTTTCTACACTGCAAAATATATTAACAAAGGGGTGTTACAAGGCAATAAAATATGTAGTCAAATCATATTGAGTTACAATAGAAATGCCACATTTTAGCATGGCCTGTAAAAATAACCTAAAAATGTAGTATTGAGGCAGCATTAGATCATTTCCTACCTTAAATAATTTTAGCTAACCTATATACGTCTGTTGACAGGCACAAAAAAAAAAAAAACAATTGGTTCCTAAAACAGTAAGGTTGTCTAACATTTTAAATAAACGTTTGTATGTAATATGAATCTGTACATTTAACTAGAAGTGAAAATAATAAAGCAAAATAATATTTGGTATGGTATTTAAAGGGCCATTACAGGCAAAACATGTCATGGTATAATCCATTAGAGCATGTAATTTTAAGATTAACCCCATTGTCTAATGGCGATAAATACATAGTAGAAGTACTGCTCAGGACTACTGGTACTGAACAAAAAAAATTATGCTGATCCTAGCGCTGCTGATTGGATTAGCAGCACTTTTCGCAACAGAGACAGCAGTGCTCTGAGAGTCCCAGGGGGTACTTCTACTGTGTGTAACCACTTTGTGGGGGTTTATAGGGACATGCAACACAATTTTTTTTTCCTTTCATGATTCAGATAGAGCATGCAATTTTTAACAACTTTCTAATTTACCTCTAATTTTTTTTCTTTTGGTATCCAGTGTTCTCTGCAGGACCTTTTTAGCGGGTGCACCACCAGGCTGATTTTAAAGGAATACTGAACCCAATTTTCAGATAGAACATGCAATTTTAAGCAACTTTCTAATTTACTCCTATTATGAATTTTTTTTGTTCTCTTGCTATCTTTATTTGAAAAAGAAAGTCCAGAACCCTGGACAGCACTTGTTTATTGGTGGATGAATGTATCCACCAATTAGCAACAACCCAGGTTGTTCACCAAAAATGGGCCAGCATCTAAACTTACATTCTTGCTTTTAAAATAAAGATACCAAGAGAATGAAGAACATTTGCTAATAGGAGTAAATTAGAAAGTTGCTGAAAATGGTATGCTCTTTCTGAATCACAAAAGAAAAAAAATTGGGTTCTGTGTCCCTTTAATGACCACCTGGCTAAAATGTTAGCCAATACTAAGCTAAAATTAGTTAATATTAAAACATAATAGAAAATTTTGCACTGTACTCATCCAGCTACTTCATAATGCCACCTGGCTTGCAAAATATTCTGTGGAGAACACTGGTATATTTTGTTGAAAAGCAGAGACGTAAGCTCAGGAGCGTGCATGTGCCTGAGGCACTAGATGGCAGCAGTTTTTTTACAATGTTATCCTTTTGCAAGACCACTAGATAGCAGAACTATTTCCTTCCATGTAGTGCCCCAGACACCAAACTAGGCATCTCTTCAACAAAGAACATACGAGCAAAGAAAATTTGCTAATAGAAGTAAATTGTAAACTTTATAAATATTGTATGCCCCGACTGATTAACAAAAGAAAGTGTTTTCATACCCCTTTAAACACACAGTAGACAAGGGTAGAATCTTGAAAATGACATGTTCTTATGCAGTGTTTTCTAAAGTCCCCCCAACAGGCCAGGTTTTCATTACAGCTGAACCAGTACAAAGATGAAGTAATCAGATGATCTGTAACACCATGGTTACTAACCTGTTCTCACCCATAAGTCGAGTATTTCACTTGTGCACTGGTTTAACTATAATGAAAACCTGACCTGTTGAAGGTACTTGAGGACTGCGTTGAGAAACAATCTTCTAAGGGATTGGTCCTTTAAATAGACAAAAAAAAAGATACCAAAAGAATGAAGATAATTTAATATTAGTAAGTGTTAAAGTTGTTAAAAATGATGCTTCATTTGAATCATGAAAAACAAAAATTGTGTTTCATGTCCCTTTTAACAACTTTCTAATTTATTTGTTATCAACTTTGCCTTATTCTCTAGGTATTCTTTGTTGAAGGAGCAGCAATGTACTACTGGGAGGTAGCTGAACACATCTGATGAGCCTGTGTAGCCACCAATCAGCAGATAGCTCTAAGTAATGTATTACTTCCAACAAACCTACCCAGTTATGATTTTCAACAAAAGGATACCAAGAAAAAAAGAAATATATGATAGCAGTAAATTGGAAAGATGATTAAAATGTTACGGTGTGTGTAAATCCTGACAGCAAAATGTTGGGCTTCAATTACCTTTTCAAGTAGCCATTCATTGTGTGTATGGAACTAATTTATACATCATTTCTGGCCCTGTATATGTAACTGACAAATAATGCCAATAGTTCCTTATTTTAGGTATCGTGTACAAAAAGTGTAAAAATCTGTTTATGCTGGTGACATACATTTTCAGCAGAATGAATTCAAAAAGTATGTTTCGCTCCACTTTAATCAATTTCCTTTATGCATATCTGCCATGTAGAATAGCAATGTTGTAAGTTTTTTTTCTACGCTGCTGAAAACAAGAACCCGCGATGAAGAAACCATTTATTTTGATTTCGACTTCCATACACTTTTTAAAAATGTGTTCATCACCATTGTGAGCTAGAAAATACACTAAAACCGGTTGAAGTGTTGTGCTACGGATGGAAAACGGCACGAGCCTCGCTCGAGCTGAATAAAGGAGTGATGCTCTGTATCTAGTATGGATATCAGCAGATAAACTATATTTATCAAATCCGACACCACTAAGGAGAAAGTGTGTGGTACGACACAATAATTACACTTTTATAAAAAATAAATCACATGGACAGACTCGGCCGGGTATTAGACTGCTCTGCATAAAATATTAAAATGTGTGGGGAAATTATACTTTTTCGTTATCTATGAGCTCATAACATGAATACAACCGGGAAACGTGTCCCTGAAGGGCAGTTAACCCCGTTCGAGGTGACTCTTATTCGGTACCTGTACACAACGACCGCTCTCAACAGCTCGTTCCTGCAGGTTCCTCGCGCCTGGCACAAGCAGTACGGCCAGATCCCACCCACCGCAGTGATTCGCCCCGGCTACCGTTACTCAACCGTTGATTGGTTGTTGAACTTGTCAGTCTTTCAACCTTCCTTTCTCTCCCCCCTCCCCCGTCTGTCTCCTCACAATGAGCCCGAGGACCCAGACCATAGAGTACACAGAGTACAAAACATGAAGCCACAAATATAATTGAAACATAACAGTGAATTACAATAAACTCACCTTCCTATGTAGAAGACAATACGCGGCTATTCGGTGTATACAATTGTAAAAGTCACGAATACACCAATAAATTATAGGGTAGTATTGTGCGCAGTAACCAATCCCCGCCAAAAACAACTAAATCACCGCATGCGCAACTCCACCTTCAAAGCATAAACACACGCCTTTCAGTGGGTGGATAGGATATTACCAACAGGTTAACCATAGCTTTAATTCCAGTTTAAACAATTACAAATATTAATTTAAAGACATTTCTAAATAAAAACGTTAGAACGACTTTGACGGTTTGCAACGAGTGGGTGGGGCTTGGTTTAAATATACGTCTAACAAGCAGCACTGGCAACGGAGGTAGGGGAAGCCATTGTCCCACAAGGAAAAAAATCTTCACGGTTTCCATAGTAACAAGTACACCAATTAAAGATTGGCTTCGTTGCATTCTATAGCCAATCAACGACGGGATAATATACCATCCAATAAGATGATTTGTAGGCGGACTTTGACGCAGTAAATAGGAGGTGTTCACGGGTTATAGCTCACCACTTAGACTTTCTGCCTCTCTTTCGAACGAAGCTGCTCCTGAGTTAACATCTTCCAGTCGCAACCATGCATAAGGGCGAGGTAAGGCCTTAATCACTGCTTTTTTTCGTTAATTACTATATCGTCTCTATCAATGTGAATAACCACGAATTTTCGTTTTTTTTACATTGAGCTATTAAAGTTGGATGTAGAATATTAATTTAAATTGTTGTATGTTGTAAATAGCATTTTTTATATTTAGTTAAGTCCTTCGGGGCACCACAATCACGGTGGTGTTTTTAATGTTTTAATACGATATTTGTTGTGTAATGCTTAGGTTTAACGGGGTTAAATCCCGAGTTTCGTTGCTTTCTGTGGGTCGCTGTGTAGTATAGCAATGCGGCGCGGCCTGGTTCTTTGTTGTCCGCCATTTTGTGAAGTACATTCCCCCCCCCCCCCCCTCTTACGCCCCTTTTCCCTTGGATCGTTGAGTTAATGTCGCCTACTGTAGTCTTAAAGTCGCATATTCACACCACTTTATATTTTTTTTCACTATTTCTATTTTAGTCTCCAAAAGAGCCTGAGCAGCTGCGAAAGCTTTTCATCGGAGGCTTGAGCTTTGAGACCACAGACGATAGTCTGCGCAGCCACTTTGAACAATGGGGAACTTTAACAGATTGTGTGGTAAGACATATTTTTAGTTAATAATAAAAACAAACTTAAAAAATTCAAAAACAAGTCTTTGTTAGTATTTGTACTGTTATCCATGCTAACACCATAAAGACCGGACATTTCACGCAAGAACTTAACCAAAAGCCAGGTCATTTTTACCATTTGCCTTCACTCAAACAGACATAGATTCTTTGGTTTTATTTACTTATCAAAACTACTATTTTGTAGGCGGCCAAGGATATTGATCTAGACAATTTTATGCTAACATTTATTTTTGTGTGTGTTAATTTTTCTCTCAAAATGTTGTAAAATTGTAACAGGACAGCAATGTCTTACATGGGATGGTGTGGCCCCCTAATAAAAACTATGCTTTTTAGTTACAATTAGTCAATATTAGATATATATATGTAGATATATGTATATGTGTGTATGTATATATGTATATGTGTATATATATATATATTTATTTTTTTTATTATTTGGGGTGTGTTTGTATCCTGAGAATTGCAGAGGCTATTAAGCATTTTTTTTTTTTCCCCATCACTATAGGTGATGAGAGACCCAAACTCTAAGCGTTCCCGTGGGTTTGGTTTTGTCACCTATGCTTCAGCTGAAGAGGTAGATGCATCTATGAATGCAAGACCCCACAGGGTTGATGGCCGTGTGGTTGAGCCTAAAAGAGCAGTTTCAAGAGAGGTGAGTTATTGTGGTGATGTCTGTTTGTGGATTTTCTTTATTGGGGCATTTATTAAACATAATGCTCTGATTTCAGGACTCTCAACGCCCGGGGGCACATTTAACAGTGAAGAAAATTTTTGTTGGAGGTATAAAAGAAGACACAGAAGAACATCATTTAAGAGATTACTTTGAAGAGTATGGCAAAATAGAAGTTATTGAGATAATGACTGATAGAGCCAGTGGCAAGAAGAGGGGGTTTGCTTTCATCACTTTTGATGACCATGACTCTGTTGACAAGATTGTCAGTAAGTATTAGTATGTTGTGGCCATACATCCAACTTTAGACATAAGCTTGATCTGTAACACTGGACTCTGTTTTTTATTGAATAGTTCAAAAATATCACACAATTAATGATCACAACTGTGAAGTGAGGAAGGCTCTCTCCAAACAAGAGATGGCAACAGCATCTAACCAGAGAGGAGGTAGGTTGTTTGAGTGTAGTGAGTTTTTATAAGGTTTATATATTTCTTTCCTCCTTTGCTTAACTCTTGTGTATTTTTGCAGGTAGGGGAGGTGGCTCTGGGAATTTCTCTGGTAGAGGTGGAGGAGGATTTGGTGGCAATGACAACTACGGAGGAGGGCGTGGTGGAAACTTTGGTGGAAACAGAGGGGGTAGGTCATGTTACATAAAGACTTTAAAAAATTTTTGTATTTTAATCAATGAGCAGTTTTTTAAAGCTGGGTGACAATGCAGTCATTGGGGGGGGGGGGGGGGGCTTGAGTGTTTTTGCTGTGGACAGTTAAACTGATTACTTTATCAGTGCAGGTACTCTTCAGTGTCAATTCTTACGAAAAGGTGTATCATAAATAGTTAGAGGCAGTAAGCCTACACAATGTTATAATTCTGCACTTAGTGGGACAAGTTTTTTATATAAAAGTATTTCAGAGATTTTATCACAAAGTAGAATTTTGCATAACTCTTCTCCTGGCTCTTTTCAGCAGGTCAGGGTTGTGTGTGGGTTTTTTTTTTCCTTCTAACTTGTGGCGTCCTGTCTAGTCACTGACGGCCCAATCGCCTCATTGAACTCAGTATAGCTCGGTCTGGTAGCAGAAGCGAGCTACGTTGAGTTTAGTGGCGCGATCGGGCCGGTTGTGACTAGACAGCGTGTGGCAATGCGATTAGGTAAAAACAGACCCGCTCAGTAGAGCCAGGTCTCTTCGTAGAAAAAAAAAAAAAAAAAATTTCTTTGATTCAGAGCATGCAACTTTCTAATTTACTCCTGTTAAATTTTCTTTTATCATGCAATTTCTTTTTTATTTGGAAAAAGAAGGCATCTAAGCTAAGGAGCCAGAAAATTTTTACTTTAAACCATGGACAGCACTTGTTTGTTGGTGGATGAATTTATCCACCAATCGGCAAGTACAACCCAGGTTGTTCACCAAAAATGGGCTGGCATCTAAAATTTCTTTCTAGACAATTTTATACTAACATATTTGTATTTTAATTTTTCTCTCAAATGTTGTAAAATTGTAACAGGACAGCAAAGTCTTACATGGGATGGTGTGGCCCCCTAATAAACTATGCTTTTTAGTTGCAATTAGTCAATATTATATGTATAATTTTTTTTTATTTGGAAAAAGACATCTAAGGAGCTCCAGATCATTTTTAGTTTAAATCCTGGACAGCACTTGTTTGTTGGTAGATGGCATCTAAAAAAATTAAGAAAAAAGGATGGGAGTAAATTAGAAAGTTGCTTAAAATTGCATGCTCTATCCAAATCAGAACTTGGGTTCAATGTCCCTTTAAAAATACTTAAGTTCTGCTTTTGTCCACTTACTGTTCTTAATCTGATGCTTAACATATCTTCCCTTAGGTGGTTTTGGAGGCCGGGGCTATGGAGATGGTTACAACAATGGCTTCGGTGGTGGTGAAGATTATGGTAACAGCCCTCCCTACTCTGGTGGCAACCGTGGCTATGGCGGTGGTCAGGGAGGTGGATATGGTGGCAACACTGGTGCTGGATATGATGGCTACAACAATGGAGGGGGCAGTGGCTTCTCTGGTGGTAGTGGTGGTGGTAAGTGACTTTTGTAATTCTTTAAAGGGACAAGTGTACACCATAGTCGGGTTTTACATTTATATTAAGCTGCAAACAGCCTCCCTTTCTATATCATGCTGTAGGGACATTAACTTTATTATTATTTTTTATTTTCTGGCCACTTCATCTCAATATCCACTCACTGACATGATCTGAGCTGCATTAAATGCTCAATAGTTTGATTCAACAGAGTACCTAGATGTAGCCCAAATAGTGATGCCATCAGTGGATGGAGCTTGGCAGCCATTTTAAAGTGGCCAGAAAGAATAGTTTAAAATAACTTAGACTGTGCCTTTTACCAAATAGAATCTTTCTAATTTAACATTTCTCCTTAAAGGCAACTTCGGGGGTAGTGGAGGATACAATGATTTTGGAAACTACAACAGTCAATCATCTTCTAACTTTGGCCCAGTGAAAGGGGGAGCTGGTGGAGGAAGCTACGGAGGGCGCAGCACTGGTCCTTATGGCGGTGGTAAGATGGTTCATAACAAATGGCGCTGGATACTTTATTGAATAGTCATAATAGCCATAATCCACAGTAATAGCAACAATATTTTGTATGTAGCTATGGTGTGACTAGTACTAAAACGATTTTTTTTATTTTAGGTGGCTATGGTGGTGGTTCCAGTGGTGGCAACAGTGGTTTTGGTGGTGGTGGAAGGAGATTTTAAAAGTATAACAGGTATGTATTACTTTGTAGTAACGTTCTGGGATCTTAGGCCTACACATTTGAAGAATAGGCAACTGCCATGGTTTCCAGCTATTTCTACAAATGTAGATTAACACGTTTTGTTCCATATTATTCAACAGGAAGCAGTGCTTAGCAGGAGAGGAGAGCCAGGCAAGCGACAGGTTACTACAAAAGTTGAATTCAGCCAAGCACAGTTGTGGCAGGGTATAGCTGCTACATGAAGATATGTTAGAGAATCATTTACGTGTGAGGAAAACACACAGGACTATATTCGTGATATTAATTTTATGAAGACTTCTGAGTTTGTTTTGTGGAAGTGTCGAGCATTCCTTAGATTGGGTTTTTAATGTATAGATTTTTTTTTTTTCCCTGCCTTTGTTTCAAGAACTGTAAAGATCAATCATGACGCTTAATAATAAATGTGTCCTTTTTTTTATTAAAACTCACTAAGTGTCACTGAGGTAACTTCAGAAGTTTATTTTTTTCAGTTTTCAAAAGAGAATAAAAATAGTTCTGCAAAAAGTTTCATGCCATCCTCCAAAATAAGTTGGATTTTAACAAACCATACTGCAGAATTGGCAAGTGTATGAAGCAATAGCACTGAATTTGCCATGAGCAGTAAAGATAAAGTTTATGTAAATTCCAGCAAGTGCAGTATTTTCTAAAGTTTACTGCTGCGCTTTACCACCACCCTGGTTGCTGTCTCCCAAACAGTTAGTGAGAATGCAGATCTCATCCAAGAGTAGTGCCCCCCCAAATAAAATCTTTAATGTGGGAAGAGGGACTTTTATGTGATGTGAATAAACATAACATTACTCCATTCTACAGTCAGTTTTTCATGTTAGACTACAGCTATAAGTTTCAAATTGGTATCGGCAGATGTAAGGAATAGCTAGATTTCAGCATGGTGGTGCCAATTACTTTTATGGAGGTTAAGACAGTTGAGCTAGTAACAATTGTGGCGATGTCTGACGTGTCCCAAAAAGTGTGAATCTATACAGGTTGAATAGTCAAAGTAAGTCCATCTTAAAGGGGCATAAAACAAGTTGGGATAGAAATAAAATATATGTACTTTAAAGGGCCACTAAACCCAAAATCTTTCATGATTCAGAAGTAAATTGTAATATTTAAATTTGATTTCTATTTATTTTGCTGCATTTTTTTATATATCCTTAGTTGAAGAAAAAGCAATGCACATGGTGAGCCAGTCACACGAGGCTTCTATGTGCAGCAACCAATCAGCAGCTACTGAGCATATCTAGATATGCTTTTCAGCAAAGAATATCAAGAGAATAAAACAAATTAGTTAATAGAAGTAAATTAGAAAGATGTTTAAAATTGCATTCTTTCTAAATCATGAAAGAAAAAATATGTTTCATGGCCCTTTAATTTTACCTAATTTTTTATACTGCAATTTCTCGCCATACCACTTTAAGCTCTACCCCACAACAATTCATTTTATGGCTGTCTACATCCACTTTTGCAGAATGCAAGACTTAAATGCTCGTCTGCATGCCTAGAAGAAAATAAGCTGCTGTGAACTCAATTGAAATAAAAAGCCTGTTTCTAATGCTATCCACTGATAAGGGAGGTTGATCAGTCTAATCCAGACAGCATGGCTATAACTAATTTTGCTTTTTTAATACTTGCCAGCAATTTATAATATATATATAACAAACTTTTTACTTGGCCCTTTTGATATGCAGATCTCAACGTGTTATGGCACTTTAATGGTTTATACTAAAATGCACTTATCTTATTTATAATCCCTGGGAAAGTCATGTCGAAGCAGGAGTCACCCAAATTTCAGAGGGGGGATTGATTATCAATTCTGACTTTATGGCATTGGACAATTATTTGATACAGTGAATTTTGAGTTGGAGTTAGATATTCCTAGCCTAGTTTTCTAGTTTAAGTTTTGACTTCCTGATTAAAGCGACAGTCAACTCCAAAATTTGTTTGATTTAAAATAATACTTTTATTACCAATTCCAGTTTTGCAGTCAACATGGTTATATTAATATACTTTTAACCTCCTGATTACCTTATATCTAAACCTCTGGACAGCCCCTGATCATATGGCTATTGTCAGACACGACTCCAAAGCGCAATGTTATCTATGACTTGCATGAACTAGCAGTCTCCTGCTGGCTGTAGTGGCTTATAAATGGGCAGCAATCTAGAGGTTTAAATGTTAATATAACTTGGTTGTGCAAAGCTAGGGAATGGGTCGTAAAAGGCATTATCCTTTAAACTAACAATTTTGGTGTTGACTGTTAAAGCATGTATTTTTTTTTTTTTTTTTCACTCACTGGATGTTTACCCACAACTGGCAGCCGTAAATCCTAGGATATCCAAAAAAGCAGACACAGGATTTCCTCAATTGCCTTTTTAGAAAGGAAAGGCTAATTTCCAAATGTCTTCTCAAAGGAAGACTGACTTCCATTGAGAGGCTACTGCAAGAGCTGAAACGTTTTGAAATTAGCCCTTGCTGAATAGTCGATTGAGGAAATCCTGTCTACCTGCTTTTTTGGATATCCCAGGATTTACAGCTGCCAACCGTGGGTAACCAGTGATCGTGTAAACATATTTTCTGCAGAGCACCAGGTGATTGAACTGTAGGGGGGGGGGGGGGATATGTATATAATATATCTGTTCCTCAAAACATGTTGCAGTTGATAGAGCTTAATTGTATGATACTTTGTTCTTTATTGACTTGGGACTACCACCACCCAACTGCATTTCTGGGTTCAGCTGCAAATACTTTTGCTTTATACAACTTGTATTCATTAAAATGGCAGTTCCTAGCTGCAATGGCTGGGTTGTTATGCATAGCAGTCATGAGATGCGATGCGTTCATTGACAGTTTTTATTTGGCTAGAAGAGATCTTCAGGATATGTCATTAGCTTAACATCTGCTTATCAGCCAAAACACAAGGCAAAGCTAGCTTTGTCCCCTGAGGATGAAGACAGTCAGAAACAATAGCTTACATCCAGAAGATGCTAGCAAGCAAGATGTGCACGTCAGCTCAGACCAGACTTTCCTCAGCTGTAAGAGTAGCCAAGCATCCAGTAAAGCAGATTAAGTGCAAGCTTTTACGGCTAGCAAGATAAAGGGATTCTTCAGCTCAACGGAAGGAGTCAGACCAGAGTACAAAGTCTTCATAATAAGCCTAGCAGGCAGTTCGAGCCAGAAGTGAGATGTTTTATTACAATACTAGTAGGTAAGAACAGATCTTTGCTTTTTGTCAGTTTATTTTTTTATTTTAAATATATTGTAATGTGGACACCTAACTGCTCTGTACATAATTTGTGTATTGGGTTTTGTCCCATGGTAAGCTCTGTAGAAAAAGAAAACGGTTGTCTGGCATATACATTTTGTGCCCTAACTGAAGATGCAAGGCTATCTAGATTCATATTCATCTATGAAGTAGGGAGGCAATCTTGAAGAATTTCCAGTACACACTTGTAGTCAGCAGGCTGAATTCTGATTTGCCTTTTTAAAAAAAAAATATTTAAAAAATAATAATAATTTTAAATATTTATAGATGACTAGAGTGCATTAATATGCCTAATCAACTTGCCTTGATATTTTTATATATCCCACTTAACAATTGGGCATTGTTAATGTTTTGCTGTATCAAAATATTCTGTAGCAAGGTTAATTTCTTTAACTTTGATTTTGTGTTTTGGTTTTTTTGCCATAAGTTCTTATGTAAGATTGTAACCTTTTGTTTTTTGTTTTTCTTCTTCTAGGGAACAGTTTCTACATTCCAGGCCAGGTTGCTATAACATGTATGGTGTCTAAAGCCTTTTGAAGGTAATTGTTCTTAATATATAACTAGACTGATGGGGTTATTGGCTATTATGGAGTGTTTACAGTCACAATTGGCATATGATTTTTTTTTTATTTTTCTTCAATATGGTTTATTGTGCAATGTGTGGGGGAATATGCCTTATTAAAGGGACAGTATACACTCATTTTCATATAACTGCATGTAATAGACACTACTATAAATAAGATGCAGATACGAATATAAAAATCCAGTATAAAATGGTTTATAAACTTAGAAGCTTTCAGTTTAGCTCTGTTGGAAAGCCCACTGCAAGTGGTAAATAAGACACCCTCCCCCTTTTGCATATGAAAAGACCCTTTACACAAACGGGAGCAAGCTGCAGAAGGTAGCTGACGGTATTCAAATAAAACTTTGGGGCTTGGTTAGGAGTCTGAAAATCAGAGCAGTGTTCTTTAAAGGGACATTATACACTTTTTTTTTCTTTGCATAAATGTTTTGTAGATAATCTATTTATATAGCCCATAAAGTTTTTTTTGTTTTTTTTTTAATGTATAGTTTTGCTTATTTTTAAATAACATTGCTCTGATTTTCAGACTCCTAACTAAGCCCCAAAGTTTTATGTGAATACGCTCGACTACCTACTGCAGCTTGCTCCTGTTTGTGTAATGGGTCTTTTCATATGCAAAAGAAGGGGGAAGTGTCTTATTTGCCACTTGCAGTTGGCTTTCCAGCTACCTTTTCAACAGAGCCAAAGTGACGGCTTCTAAGTAAGTTTTTAAACGGTTTTATACTGAATTTTTATATCAGTATCTGTGCATATTATTCTTTATAGTAGTGTCTATTACATGCAGTTATATGAAAATGAGTGTATACTGTCCCTTTAAAAATAAGCAAAATTATACATTTAAAAAAAAAATACTTTATGGGCTTTATAAATCATCTACAAAACATTTATGCAAAGAAAAAATGTGTATAATGGCCCTTTAAAGTTGTTACTGTTTCAGGGAGATGGATCATGGACAGGGACCTTTATGGTTCATACAATTCTTGATAAATATAAATGGCATTCTATAGCAAGACACGTAATCGGAGAAAATAGGCACACTGTAATTGGTCTTTATGTTAACTTTTCACCAGGACCTATATGCAACTCCTTCTCCCCCACCTCTGAACATCTTGGGGAATACCTTGCGTATCAATCCGTGCTGTGAGAATGCTGGGGCTATTCTTCATAGCCCGGCTATATTCGTAGCCTCCACGAGCCGAGACACTCGGCAGCTGGATCAGCTGATCGCCCGGCGTTCGCACACTGTCCCAAACCTGGAAGTGAGGCTTCACTGACGTCGTTGGTGACGTATGTGCGGGGGGGGTCGAAGGAGTGCAGGTACCTGGACTGGCTGCAAAACACCCAACCAGGGGGGTACAGCGGTTCCAAAAGCTGGTAATGGCACAGGAACAAAGGTCGATTTGGAGCCAGCGGCTCCAAATGTACCTTTATTTTATAGCAAGACCCATACCCTTTTAAACTTTGCACCTGGTATATCCAATTTACTTCCATTATCAAATTTTGCAGTGGTGTTTTTTTTTTTTTTTTCACACTTTCTGGGTAACAAGATCCTACTGAGCATGTGCAAAGGGTATACATATACTAGTCTGTGGCTGGTGTCTAATTGGCGTTTCATGTCTTAGGTTAAAATAAAGTACTGTTTTGCAGTTCTGTTACTAAGTCTACACCTTAGTCATCTTAAAGTCTTATCTTGCATTTCTTGATTATCCAAATCTGTGACTGTCTTACCTTAGATTAAAGGACCAATGTAATAGCACTTGGGGGGGGGGGGGGGGGCTACTCATTTTAAGTTAAGACTGACAATTAAGTTGTCTATTTCCACTCCCCCTGTACCATGTGACAACCATTAGCCAATCACAAATGCATACAAGCTTGTTCTGTGAATTCTTGCACATGCTCAGTAGGAGCTGGTGACTCAGTTCAACTATAAGGACTGCGCATTTTGTTAATAGCAGTAAATTGAAAAGTTACCTTCTGTTTCGTTTTGACTTGTGCCCCTTTAAGCTGCAAATAGTCTCCTGCACCCTTTCTATATCATACAGCAAAGATGGTAAAAGGAAATGGCTGCCATGCTCCACCCACTGACATCATTATCTGGGCTACATCTAGGCACTCTGCTGAATAGCAGAGACAGTCTGTTGAATCTATCTAGTGAAGCCTTTAATGCAGCCCTGATCGTGATGTCTTCAGTGGGCAGAGCATAGCAGACATTTCAAAGTAGCCACAAACTTTGGCTGCATTATATAGAAAAGGTTCAAGAGGCTATTTGCATCTTAGTCATCTTAAAGGGACAGTAGTCAAAATTAAACATTCAGATAGGACCACTGTTCCCCCTAAAACCAGTTTTCTGTGCGGTCTAGCAGTGTTAATCAAGTAACCACACCCTGCAATTAAGAGAACCATACCTTCCAGTCTGCATAAATAAAGAGAAGCAATGTTTGCTGTTTCACTGCTGGGCCGCACACAACTGGCCTTAGAGGGAACACTGGATAGGACTTGTAATTTTTAATCCATTTTCTAATTTACTTTTATAATCAAACTTGCGCTTTTTTTTTTTTTTTTTTTTTTTTTTATATATTGGTATTATTTGAAACTAAACCTAGACAGACTCATGCTAATTTCTAAGCCCTTGAGGGCTCTCTTATCGCATGCTTTTTTTAAAATTGCTTTTCAACAGACTGAGTGCACGTGGGCCATATAACACTGTTTAAACAGTTTAAGATTTAGCACAACACTGCTAAATGCAAGTCAATATATAGTCATGTGATCAGGGGGCTGGAGGAAGGTTCTTGGATACAAGGTAAGTTTATGCAAAACTGGGGAATGGGTAATAAAGGGATTATCTCTTTTTTTTTTAAAAAAAAAAAAATTATTTTTATTGTAGCCTACACTTTAAAGTCTTAACTTAGATTAAAGTGACAGACTGCCCTTCGGTGAGAATTAGAAAGTTTGGTAGCTAAATTACATGAAAGGGGTCAAAATAAATTATATATTGCAAATTTGTTTCATTATGCAGAACTATAAATGAGTTTTTGCTGCCACTATTTTAAATATTCATAGTTAGCATTTCAGAACACACTTTGATTTACTGTAAAGAAATTTGTAAAGTGTAAATGGTTTAACAAAGTTTTTAAAGGGGCAGTAAACCTAGCAAATGTTCTATAATTCTGCACATTTTACAAGATATGAGGAGTCCACAGATTTCATCCTTACCTATGGGATATCGCCTCCGTGGGAGGGTACGTCTGAGGTTGCCACCAGAGCATCAGAAACTTTATTGACCACATAGTTGTCAGTCTTTCGCTTGCCTTGAAGTATAGGAAAGGCAGATAAGAGTAGAAGACTTAACTGCAGCGATGTCCCTTAATGTAACTGCAGCGGAAACTTGAGACTAAGTATAGGGCACTGCTTGGGCAGGCGTTAAGGGTTGGGACGTTTGGGGAGAAAGCTGTGGCATACACTGACTCATTGACTCCTGAGAGGCATCTGCCATTGACAATTTTTTTTATGAAAAATTTTATTTTTATAGTTTAAAGCCCTTTCAATACATGAGGGACAAAAAAGGAACAGGAGGTTCCACATTGGCATCCAAACACATTGCACAAGTAACAATGTTCTAAGTCCATACTATAGAACAGGCCAGAAAATGAACTAAACCAATATCTTGAAATATTTTATTATATAAGTTTGAAACTGGCCCTTTAAATGTATAACTCACTCTTACTAGATGAGAGGAGTGATGTAAAAAGTAGTGCTTTCAGTTATTTTACTGTGAGCACTGTGCCTTTAAGAATTAAATATAGCAGTTTTTCACTGTGCTGAGCAGAAAAAAAGCTTTTTTTTTTTTTTTTCAAGCATAAACTGATATTAAACGATTTGACCCGGTCAGACACCTCAACAGCTAAGCTGAGGCACCTACCTGCTGCCAGTCCCAGACCTCTCTCAGGAATGTGTCCGGTCGGGCTACAGGGCGCTATCACTAAGAATGACTGGGGTGGAAAGGAGGAGCTATATAACAGCTCTGCTGTTGTGCTCTTTTCCTCCTCCTGCTGACCAGGAGGCGTAATCCCACAAGTAAGGATGAAATCCGTAGACTCATGTCTTTAAATCTAGCTCTTAAAATTGATTTCTTTTTAAAGGGACAGAATTAAAATATGTTGTAAAGTTAATTCACTACGCGCAACTTAATTTTTATTAAACTCAAGGGACATTAAATTATGCTGGGGTATTGCATATTGCCATAGAGCAGCTGACACTACATGCTAATTATGTGCATAACTCCCCCCACCAATTGCAGATTTATGCATATGCCCACTAAATTTATGAAATGCAACAACTGAGTGCAGTTTACAACTGTTATATATTTACAGGCTAACCGTTTTCAGCTTCCTGACCAAACTAAATATGGTGCCTCCAAGGATCCTACAGAACAAAATTTTACTAGTCACTTCGGGTAAAGGTATGCAATTTCCTTATCTTAAAGGGGCAGTTTATACTTTTTTTTTTTTTTTTACATACCAGGCAAGCATCTTGCCAACTGGTTCCACATCTATAAGCTTGTGAAAAGTACCCTGAAACTTAAATCGGTTTAGCAGCCGAAAATAGCTTCCAAGCTCTGCCACAGCTTTCTTGACTTTTTTTTTTTTTTCTGAAAAAAAAATTAAACGTGCACTGATAACGGTCATACAAATTGCACATGCACAAGTAGGAAAACTTATTCACGAGTTGAACGTGATTGATTTTGATTGTGATTACCAAAATATACATGCTTATAGGTGAGCGGAGCTTGACAGCCATTTTTGGATCCTAACAAATTAAATGGCGTTTAGCATCCCAAATTCCAGCCCACGGTTGGAGGGAGCCACACTGGGGGGTACCTGTTTGGAAGGTACCACATGGTAAAAGCATCCTGGAGGGGCGCAACCGCTGCTGGCAACCTATCCATGGTCACCCCCTCCCATGACTGGATTCCCTTCTTTCCACCCTGTGTAGTACCTTCCCGTGTGCTGGAATTTGGGATGCTAAACTCCACATTTACCTTTAAATGTTTCATGTACATAAAAGCATATAGCTGTGGGACCAGTTGCAGGATGCTTCTCCGGTATGTGACATTAAGTTATCAACTCCAATCCTAATACATAATTTTGATCAAACACTGGTCTAGACCTAAGAAGCCTTTACAGGCCAGATATCCATTCTATCTTAACTAGAGCACAGGTGAAATCAGCTGATCAATAACCATGGTTACTAACCTGCTCTCATCCTTAAAGGGACATTAAACCCAACATTTTTACTTCTATTTAATTTGCTTCAATATTTAGCTATCCTTTGTTAAAGAAATAGCAATGCACATGGGTGAGCCAATCACATGAGGCAAATATGTGCAGCCACCAACCAGAATCTACTGAGCCTATCTAGATATCCTTTTCAGGAAGGAAAATCAAGAGAATGAAGCAAATTAGATAACAGAAGTATATTAGAGTTGTTTAAAATTGTATTCTCTATCTGAATCATGAAAAAGAATGTGGGTTTAATGTCCCTTTAAGGGTCCTAACTAGAGCACTGTTGAAAATCATAAGGATGAGAGCAGGTTAGTAACCATGGTTACTGATCAGCTGATTATTTCACCTGTGCTCTAGTTAGGACCCTTAACTCCAGTCCTCAAGATATAATGAAAATCTGGACTGTTAACACTGGTCTAGACTGTTGTGTGGTTTGGTTTTTTTGTTAATATGCTGGTAACACGCCTTGTTATGCAATATGTAAACTATATTTATTTTCTCTGCAGGTGACTTGTGGATAATCTGCAAGCTTTGGTCAAGATTGTAAATTATATTTTATTATATTAATCTTCAATAAACTTTATTTTAAACCAGTTTAATGGATTTTCTTTACTGCTTGAGTAATCTCTTCAAAATGATTTCAGTTTCAACTCACTCCAGTTCTTGGGAAAGAAAAATAAACGTATAGGGACAGTCTAATCAAAATTAAACTATCATGATTTAGATAGGGCATGCAATTTTAAGATGCCTTTCTAATTGTACTTTTATTAAATTCTTTGTAGTCTTAGTATTTTGTTGAAAGGTAAGACTAGATAGGCTTGTATGCTAATTTCTAAGCCCTTGAAGGCCACCTTATCTCAGTGCATTTAGACTTTATTTTTATTTTTTTTTTACAACTAGACAGTACTAGTTCATGTGCCATATAAGTAACCGTGCTCACGCCCGTGGAATTATGAGTCAACACAGATTCATTTTACATTATTTAGAAATTTAAAATAGCTACTTCGGTTATTTCAAAGATAGACTTGGGTAATTAAAGTCCCAGAATCTTCTGTTGGAATATACTTAAAGTAAGAAAAATGCGTAGTGTAGTTCTGTGGGATAACTAAGCAGGCTAAAATGAGTCGTAATCACACAGCTAAGAGCTGTAATTCAGCTCTAAGTTTTGAAAGTGTGTAAATTGTCATTTTTTGGAGGATTGTCTAGTCAAAATACTTTGATTACAATAGGGCATGTAATGTTAAACCACTTTCTAATTCACTTATCAAACTATATTAATATAACAGTATTGGTTATATAAAGCTGGGGAATGGGTAATAAAGGGATTATGCTGACGTCACGCACTGACTCCTAGCACACCAATCCACACAGGAAGATGAAGGAAACAAGAGGTGCCTGTGTGTACCAGTAGATAACCAAATGATTTTCAAAGAGCCTTAATCGGGGTACTCACATTTGCAAAGAGCACTCAGACAGTGCTATTGGAAACTGGCTGGATTTTTTTTTTTTTGGTTAAACCTACTTTTTATTGAGGTTTTTGGCTTGAACAGTAAACCTGCATACATCATGTGTCCACAAACAGTAAGTACAATAGTAACAAGGTCTTACATACCAACCAGTTTGAGTGCCAAACATGTAGATTTTCTAATAACCCGTATATCTGAAGCTCCAGCAAGGATATAGTGTAGTTATGATAATATAGCAACTAGGGGGCTAAGCGAGTTAACTCCTAAAGTAAGAGCCCTGGTAACATTTTCAACATTAGGTATGTAAAGACACAATGAAACATCATTTTAAATGAAATTGTGTGATCTCCTACACCGGACCGGGACTTTTATGTTCCCTAGAATATAAAGGAAATAGTATGGTATAAGGAGGGGACTTGATTAGTGTATATATAATCACTCTGGTGTCACTTATAAAGATCATATAGCGGTTGCTAGGGTTAAGAACATAAGGGATCCGAGACTTGCATTCAAGTGACATTTAAAGGTGGCCCCTACTACCTCCTATAAGGTTAAACAGAAGAACTCCTATACTCCCTTATCGATAAGTATAATGTACTTAATTTACTACATATTCTATGGATCTTATGTGCTCATTGGAAATTATGATTAAATTACATAAATAGGGTTAGTAGTTATACAGGTAAGGAAATATAAATATGTAGAGGAGAGTAGGGAGCGAAATTGACTAAGGACAATGATTACTCAAAATAGGAAATAAATTTGTGAACACCATTAGCAGTTCTATCGCTCGTGATAGGACCATCTGGGAGTGTAGTATAGGCGTGTTGGAGGTAAATGGGAGAGACAGAAGAAAGAACAGCGGGCAAGAGCCGCTCATATGAGAGATTAGATACAGCCTGATTCTATGTAATGTTTCGATATTGATAGAGGAGTTTAGTAAACATTGATAGAGGGAAAGGTCCATTTATATAGATACATTATCTGTGAAGGGATGTGGTATAAGATAGAGGGGTAATTGATTATGACTTAAAGGGACACTCAATCAAAATTAAACTTTCATTATTCAGATGAGTGCCATTTTAAACAACTTTCCAATTTACTTCCATTAACTAAATGTGCACAGTCTTTTTATATTTAAACTGAGTCACCAGCTCCTACTGAGCATGTGCAAGAATAAGTGTATGCATTTGTGAATGGCTGATTGCTGTCACATGGTATGTGTATGCATTTGTGAATGACTGATGGCTGTCATATGGTACAGGGGGAGTGGAAAAATACATAACTTTTAAAATTGTCAAAAGAAATCTACTACTCATTTGAAGTTCAGACTAAGTGCTATTGCATTGTCTTGTCTTGCATTTGTTGATTATACAAATCTACTGTGTTGACTGGTCCTTTAATGAGGAGTATTATGTCAACGCTGGCTACTTCAAGTCAACTGTCAGTTTGCATGTCTCTTTCAAGCTACACTATGGTATAGGGGGGGCACAGTAAAGGGCTTCGGTATCCGCTATGTTAATGGTCTGTGCATTGTGATGGATGACTTCTAGCACTTGGAGGATAAAAGTTGGACCACCGTTCTTAGTTGTGCAGGAGTTCATAATGTCAGGAGTAGTAATAATCCTCTCAGGCTACAAAATTGTGTGGAGTAGGGGGGGTTAGACCTCCATGCTAATCTTATTGGGAGCATTACTGACATCTGCCTGGCGTAATTGATGATAAATATGTCTCCGGTTAAAGTGGTTATGTTAGGGCTGATAAGCTTATGAGGATTTGTTGGCCCTAGGAACATCATTCTAGCTAGTGTACCTGTAAATCTTACCCCTAATGATAGCCAAATAGAACTAATAAATAGCCCTGTAAATGGGCAACTTCGCTAAAGGAATATGAGAGCTATTTGTCGTATATAGGTTCAAACAAATTAAGTTAGTTCACTTAGTAAATAGACAATCAGCAGAGGGAATATTATTAAAGTAGTAGGTAAAATGTGGTCTAAGGCCAGTTACTTAGATTCAGTTCATGTAATAGTGTGATATACTATTAACTACTAGCAAATCTCAGAATATCAATTACTTCAAAGCAACTTTAAAACATAAAATATATGAACAGACGTACACCGGAGTTTAATGCTTTATGTGGCACGGGGAAAATCTACTGGATCGCAGAGTGATCCTTTCTAACCAACTCCCGACCTACAGTCCACTTGTATGCAGCAGAACGTATCTGAGTCTCTAGATGTAATAGGATCGGAGCTCAACTGCCACAGTTCTTGTAGATCCCTTAAAGCACCCAGAGGAAGCAGCCAGGTCGACCAAACTACCTTCTGATGCCATGTGTCTCTTATGAGATATGTGAAGCGTTCCCTGTACTCGCCTGAGAGAGCCGTCCGCATCTCCCCAGGACGTGTTAAAGAATGAGAAAGGAGACTTCAATGCAGCTCGGGGAGCCTGGTTAGCAGGTAGAGGATGTCGGTGCTTCCCCTTGACAAGCGGAGCAAAACAGCTCTGTAGCAGCTTATCTCCAGTGAGGTCTGATGAGTTGTCGACAGAGGATGGCATGATTTTGTCTGTCTCATTAGTTGTGGCGTAGATAGGAACCTCTCCAAATGTTGTCTCCTGAGACCATAGGGGGTGTTGCGGGATGAGCAGGTCGGCAGTCTGCTCCAGAGGCTCAGTATTGTGTACTCTAGGTAGGCTGGCGCCATCTTGTAAGCACGTAAGTGAGCAGGGGATCATTAAGCCTTCTTTCAATTTTGCGACCCAATTCCTCCAGCAAGGCAGCTACACGTACATAAAACTCCTCCATGTGTCATGGCTGTCGCCTGGCGCGTTATCAAGCTGGGGGGCGGTGATGGTATATCGATCTAGGCCGTCAAAATCAGTCCCGGTCAGTGTATGTCTTCTAGGATTGGATTTATAGCTTTATTTGCAGGATTTTACACAATCCATTCCTCAGCAAATGTTTGAAAAACTTTTTGCAAGATGAGATATTATAGTGTAGATAATCGCTGGGTTATGGAAATTATCATAAGAGCTTCTGCAATATGTGTCCGACCATGGCTGTGGCTTAGACACGCCCCCCCAGGCTGGATGTTTGACATCAACCCAGCTCACTGATTGCAGAAACAAAATTATATCAAATCTGAAGAAAAGACAAAACAGGGCGCCTGTGTGTAGCAGTAATAGACCAAAAAGATGTGTAGATTCTCATTCAGTATACTCACATTTGTGAAGAGCACTCAGACAGTGCTTTTAGGCACAAGCTGGATATTTAGCAGCAAACCAGCTTACTGATATGATGGTAACACAGGCACTACAAAATATATAGAAGAGTCTCAAAGAATAGAGATTATAAACTAAAACTGCAGAATAGACTGAAACAAATGCAGCCTATAACTCCCTAAGGAGTAACAGGTAGGTAGGAAAGGCACGGTTCCAATGTATAATGAACAAAATTTAAAATTGATTTATTGTAAAACAAAAATATAGATAAAAATATAAAACAATGGAACCAGAAGGCAGGGGTTGCTAGCTACCCTCCTTCAAATATGCAACATGTTTTTCAGTGCTTTACCACACTGTTTCATCAGGCATATAAACTGAGCTGTGAAATACCTTTCCTAACTAAACCAATACTAACAAATTTGAAGCCTGTACAAATTAACACACACACCTGTGATCAACCCCTCCTTCCATGGGGAGTTCAACAGGATTTTTAACCCTTTGTATGTTTCATCCTCCATAAATGATTTCTAAATGGTCAGTGTCACGAATATCTCAGGATTCAGCTGCTAAGAAGTTAACTTTGTGTAGCTTGGACTCAAAACAGTTATTTGTTTTTCAAGAAGAATTGTGTTTGTGTCTTCTTTGAAGTGCCAGGAGCATCATAAATGCTTGGCAGTGTAAACAGGACAGACTTTTATGGCCCAAGCTGTCAGCAACAGGGCCCCCCAGCACATCTCATGAGGAGGTCAATAAAGGGACATGGGTTATGTACATATGTGGGTTAAAACTGCTATACCCTTAAAGGAAGGTAAATATGACAACCTATGGCATATTTGATATCAAACCGATTCTCCCAATAAAACTAAAAGGTTCTAGATATGTAAATATAGAAATTTCTTACCTAGCAGGAATGATAATGGATTGTATAAATTCAGGCAAGAAATTAGTCTATTGAAGGTTGTAAAGACAGGGGGGTTTCTTAGCCCGCCCAGGAGGATGTGGTTAAGCAACCTGATCTCTGAAAAGTAGTTTTAAGAATCTTATTTCTTAACAATAAGATGTCATTCTTACAAGGGGAACTGCTGTACAGAAGTAAGGAGCCATCATTTTCTTGCCATTCCCCTGGCACAGAACTTGAAGCTAGTAAAGTATTCAATTCTGGTTTTCTCCTTTTTTATTTTAAAACACTGTGTGTGTAATTTTATTTGTAATAACTTTTTATTAATAATGCATTGTGCATAATAAATAATTCCTTTATTAAGTTTGGCCTTTGTCTAATAATTGAACCACGTTACTGAAAGAGACTGGAATATTAGAACTGTATAATTTAGGTTATTTTCTGCTAAATTGTATTTCTAGAGTTAATGTGTAAAGTCTGGGTTTTTCCTTAAGATTTTCCCTTTAATACATTTTAAGTTGTGGCAGTATTTTGAGCTATAGGATTTGTTGGTTTAGTGTGGGTGGCATTAAAAGGGAGTGTTGGGCATTTCTCTTACGTCTAGTATAGATTAAGGGAGTGCGAATTAACTCTTGCACCCACTAAACTGAATCACAAGCTTGCCTGGTGTGGCTAGATTGTGACCTGTTGGTGGCAGTGAGGGGGGCTGATAACCCTTTTTGTGCCAAATAAGTGACTGGCGCAGGGTTGGATAACCTTGGTTCGTCACAAATTGGTGGGCAGCGGTGTAGATTAAAAAAAAAAAAAAAAAAAAAAAATTATTAGATTTTAGTGCTTGTGGATTTGCTAGTGTGAAAATCCCGGTACTAAAAGAAATTGTTTCTTACAATTTCCAAAGGCTAAAACTCAGTGCATTATATAGTCACACATTGCAAACAGTCCCCTTCCCTATTCTCTGTTTTTCTTTTCTATTTTATTTTTGCTATGGAGGCATACGAGCAGCGATCTAGAGAGGCACTTATACTCCTATGCCAGGAGCGGGATATTCCAATACGTTCAAAGATTTACTAATACAAGCTCTTGTTGAATATAATAACGGCCAAATCACACCAGTTGAAGTCTCAGGAGAGATGTCTGCAGCTGTGGGCGGTGATTCATCAGGATCTGGGGATCCATTGGACTGTTATTTGCAAACTGTTCTTAAACATATGGGCTCAGTGGATGCAAGTTTGCACATGGAACTGATTACAAAGTTTTATGAAAGACAGGTTGCTGTGGCTGAGAGGCAGGCGTCTGTGGCAGCTGAGAGACAGGCTACTGAACGACAGGCTACTGAACGACAGGCGGAGAGAGAGTATCAGCTACAGCTTGCACGGTTGGAGAGAGGGATGGTCTCACCTGTTGTTAGTGAACCTAGAGACCCCCCTGCTCCCAGAGTGCGTGCAGAGAATTTTCCCACCCTGGAGAAAGATGGAGATGTGGATGTATTCCTGCGTAGCTTTGAGAAAATTTGCAGACAGTTCCAGTTGCCAAGGGAGCAGTGGGCCAAGTACCTTACCCCTGGCCTGAAAGGTCCTGCACTGGAGGTGTTTGCTGAACTACCCCCAGAGTTTGATCAGGACTATGATTCCATTAAAGCTGCACTGCAAAGAAGATACAATCTTACTCCTGAGGTGTACAGAAAGAAATTCCGTTCTCTGCAGAAAGGTTTGTCAGAGAGCTATATTACAGCTGTTGGGAACTTGAGGACAGCCTTTAAACAGTGGGTCAGAGGATTAAAAGTTGCCACTATGGAGGAGCTGGAAGATTTGATTGTGAAGGAGCAGTTTATGTAGCTGTGCCCAGCTGGAGTTCAAGAATGGGTTTTAGATCCGAAGCCCATAACAGCATTGGAAGCTGGCGAGCTGGCTGATTTTTACAAAGCTAACAGGTCTCCAGAGAATGGGAGGAAATCCTTTTCTAAGGGGGGATCCACCTGTAAAGGAGCTGCTGCACGACCCCCCTTCACAAAGCCTGCTGTGCCTTTATCCAGTGTGTCTGCTCCCTCTGGGAAAGGAGGGGCGAGTGCTGCATCTGGGCAGGGGGATACCCGCAGATGTTTTGTTTGCAACAAAGTGGGCCACATCAGCTCCACTTGCCCAGAGAGGATTAACTTGGGGCAATCAGCTGGAGGGAGTAATCCCTCAGAAGTACCAGCATCTGTTTTGTTTGTTACCTGTCCAGAGGAAAACAACCATGAGAACTTGCAACCTGTGACTGTTGGAGATAAGGTAACCCTAGGGCTAAGGGACACAGGTGCAGAAGTGACTATGGTGCATCCAAAGCTAGTGAACTCTGAGAACATTATCCCTGTAAAGACTCTAGCAGTTAGAGATTGGGGGAATGAAACTTGCAGTGCCCTATGGCACGTGTATATCTTGATTGGGGAGTGGGGAGAGGTTTAAGAAATGTGGGGGTATCTGAAAATATTCCTAATGATGTTTTACTGGGTACTGATTTGGGTAGATTGTTATCTCTATGTGCCTGACAATGCTACATGTGACCTAGTGACATTAGTTGCAGACCCTTATGTGGAAAGGGCTGTGTGTAAAAATGCTCAGAGACATTATGACCAGGAGGGAGGACAGAGTGCATGTGTGCGCAGGGCTGTGCCTGAACTGGGGGTGTCTGTGCTGAGAGGTGAAGCTGTACGAGGAGATGCTGACTGGGGAGAACGACAGACAGACGGTGTGTGTCTTCCTGTACTTAAACCAGCAGTATCGGCAGAATTACCATTAGCTGTACAGGGTGAGACTGATGGGGGAGAAAGGCAGATAGACTGTGTGGGTCTGTCTGTGCCTGAACTGAGTTTACCTGTACAGGGAGAAGCTGTTTGTGAGAGAAGGCAGATGAGGGGTGCGTGTCTGCCTGTGATTGAATCAGTGGATTCTATAGAAGGAGGTGAGATTGATGGGGGAGAGAATGACTGGGCCACTGGATGATGTGTGCCAGTCTCTGCCAGGGACAATTCCGTACCCTGTGAAAAGACACAATAGTTGTGATAAATGGCAGAAGGAAGAGGTGTGCTTGTCTGCACTAGTGTCAAAAGGATCTCAGATTCTGTGTGATTATGCAAAGTGGCAGACTGACTGTGAGCGAGAGCAGGGGGGGGCAAACTAGCCCACTCTATGACAGAAGCAGCAAAGCCACAGATTTTAGAGTGTGTGGGGGAGGAGGGTACAGGATACTCTTTGAGGGACCCCCAGAGTGAGTGTGAAAGATTGTGGGTGACAGAGACCCCAGTAACCTCAGCTGTGACCTATAAACAGACTGCACAGGCTAGGGGACAAAGACTGACACAGACTGCAGGCACAGGGGAGAGGAGTACAGAGAAGTGTATTTACACAGCCCCACAGTGCCATTCAGCAAATACACTGATAGATGTGCAGCATCAGTGTACCCAGCAGTTAGAACCCACAGTCAGGAGGAGGGGGGCAGTTAGTCAACCCCCTACCAACCATAACAGAGTGCAGGAGTACAGGAATTCTACTCCAGTGGGAGGGCAAGAGCCTATGGTAGTTAAGCAGCAACTGACAGCACACAATATGTTTAGAGAGCCCACCATAGGTAGCAAGACCCTAGGTTTCACAGGCACCTCTGTAACAGGGGATGATGTGATATTCCTGGATAAGATGCAAACCTTATTGGGGGAGGTACCTGCAAAACCCAGAGATGCCATATTTGCACAAAAACAGTTGCAGGAGTTTACTGCCAGAGAGGGAGTGTGTGAGATGGTCCATAATGTTCTTGTACTCACGCCCATGAGACAGAACAAACTAGAGGCTGCATGGGAGGGGCCCTGCAATATATTCAATCAGTTGGGTAGAGCAACTAGTGTGTTACTTTTAAAAGGAGGGCATCCTGCTGCCAAAACTGCTAGGTGCAATCTGTCTGGCAATGGTGTTCCCACCGCAAGGGGGGAAGCTCCTTTTGATACGCATCGGGAGTGGCTCGAAGCCACCCCCTTTTGCGTCTCTTATTGGGGGAGGTGTCACGAATATCTCAGGATTCAGCTGCTAAGAAGTTAACTTTGTGTAGCTTGGACTCAAAACAGTTATTTGTTTTTCAAGAAGAATTGTGTTTGTGTCTTCTTTGAAGTGCCAGGAGCATCATAAATGCTTGGCAGTGTAAACAGGACAGACTTTTATGGCCCAAGCTGTCAGCAGCAGGGCATGATGTAGAACAGGGCCCCCCAGCACATCTCATGAGGAGGTCAATAAAGGGACATGGGTTATGTACATATGTGGGTTAAAACTGCTATACCCTTAAAGGAAGGTAAATATGACAACCTATGGCATATTTGATATCAAACCGATTCTCCCAATAAAACTAAAAGGTTCTAGATATGTAAATATAGAAATTTCTTACCTAGCAGGAATGATAATGGATTGTATAAATTCAGGCAAGAAATTAGTCTATTGAAGGTTGTAAAGACAGGGGGTTTCTTAGCCCGCCCAGGAGGGTGTGGTTAAGCAACCTGATCTCTGAAAAGTAGTTTTAAGATTCTTATTTCTTAACAATAAGATGTCATTCTTACAAGGGGAGCTGCTGTACAGAAGTAAGGAGCCATAATTTTCTTGCCATTCCCCTGGCACAGAACTTGAAGCTAGTAAAGTATTCAATTCTGGTTTTCTCCTTTTTATTTTAAAACACTGTTTGCGTGTGTAATTTTATTAATAATGCATTGTGCATAATATTTTTGGCATAATAAATAATTCCTTTATTAAGTTTGGCCTTTGTCTAATAATTGAACCACGTTACTGAAAGAGACTGGAATATTAGAACTGTATAATTTAGGTTATTTTCTGCTAAATTGTATTTCTAGAGTTAATGTGTAAAGTCTGGGTTTTTCCTTAAGATTTTCCCTTTAATACATTTTAAGTTGTGGCAGTATTTTGAGCTATAGATTTGTTGGTTTAGTGTGGGTGGCATTAAAAGGGAGTGTTGGGCATTTCTCTTACGTCTAGTATAGATTAAGGGAGTGCGAATTAACTCTTGCACCCACTAAACTGAATCACAAGCTTGCCTAGTGTGGCTAGATTGTGACCTGTTGGTGGCAGTGAGGGGGGCTGATAACCCTTTTTGTGCCAAATAAGTGACTGGCGCAGGGTTGGATAACCTTGGTTCGTCACAGTCAGATACTGTTAATTATATTGTTTACATATGTGTAAAAAGGTTTTGAATAAAAATGTCTCTCTGGATGAAGCGATCTGGCAATGCCACAGCTTTCTTTCATGTAATTAGCAAGAGTCCATGAGCTAGTGACGTATGGGTATACATTCCTACCAGGAGGGGCAAAGTTTCCCAAACCTTAAAATGCCTATAAATACACCCCTCATCACACCCACAATTCAGTTTTACAAACTTTGCCTCCCATGGAGGTGGTGAAGTAAGTTTGTGCTAGATTCTACGTTGATATGCGCTTCGCAGCAGGTTGAAGCCCGGTTTTCCTCTCAGATCCCGTAGAGGAAGACCATGGTATTCAAATAGGCAATACTCTCTTCACGTCCCTCTGACATTCACTGCTCTCTATTTCATAGGTTCTCTGTTATCGGTCGTAGAGATTTCTTCTCCTACCTCCCTTTTCAGATCGACGATATACTCTTATATACCATTACCTCTACTGATTCTCGTTTCAGTACTGGTTTGGCTATCAATTATATGTAGATGAGTGTCCTGGGGTAAGTAACTATTATTTTTTGTGACACTCTAAGCCAGGGGTGTCCAAACTTTGCTCTCCAGAGGTTTTGGAACTACATTTCCCATGATGCTCAGCTAGATAAAATGCTGGCTGAGCATCATCTGAAATGTAGTTCCAAAACCTCTGGAGAGCAAAGTTTGGACACCCCTGCTCTAAGCTATGGGTTGGGCACTTTATATGTAAAGTTTTAAATATATGTCTTTAAACTTATATTTGCCATGATTCAGGATAATCAGTATTCCTTAAATTCAGACTGTCAGTTTCATTATTTGGATAATGCATATGAATAAAATATTTTTTCTTACCTTGAAAATTTTCAATTGACTATTTTTCCATGCGGGCTGTTAGGCTTGCGGGGGCAGAAAATGCTTCTTTTTATTGCGTCATTCTTGGCGCTAACTTTTTTGGCGCAAAATGTTGTCATTTCCGGCGCCGTAGTTGATGCCGAAGTTGTATTCTGTTTTGTACAGGCTTTGGTCCGTATCAAACCTGTCATTAAGTCAATCTCTCCTCCTTGGAGTCTTAATTTGGTTTTGAAAGCTTTTACAGGCTCCTCCGTTTGAGCCTATGCATTCTCTGGACATTAAATTACTTTCTTGGAAAGTATTGTTCCTTTTGGCCATCTCTTCTGCTAGAAGAGTTTCTGAATTATCTGCTCTTCTTGTGAATCTCCTTTTCTGATTTTTCATCAGGATAAGGCAGTGTTGCGGACTTCATTTCAGTTTTTACCTAAGGTTGTGAATTTCTAACAACATTAGTAGAGAAATTGTTGTCCCTTCATTGTGTCCTAATCCTAAGAATTCTAAGGAAAGATCTTTACATTCTTTGGATGTAGTAAGAGCTTTGAAATATTATGTTGAAGCTACTAAAGATTTAGAAAGACTTCCAGTCTATTTGTTATCTTTTCTGGTTCCAAGAAAGGTCAGAAGGCTTCTGCCTTTTCTTTGGCGTTTGGTTAAAGTCTTTGATTCATCTTGCTTATGTGGAGTCGGGTAAGTCCCTGCCTCAAAGGATTACGGCTCATTCTACTAGGTCAGTTTCTACTTCCTGGGCTTTTAGGAATTAAGCTTCTGTTGATCAGATTTGCAAAGCAGCAACTTGGTCTTCTTTGCATACTTTTACTAAATTCTACCATTTTGATGTGTTTTCTTCTTCTGAAGCAGTTTTTGGTAGAAAAGTACTTCAGGCAGCTGTTTTAGTTTGATTCTTCTGCTTATAATTTCAGTTTTTTTCATTATAAGATTAAAACTTTTTGATTTGGGTTGTGGATTATTTTTTCAGCGGAATTGGCTGTCTTTATTTTTATCCCTCCCTCTCTAGTGACCCTTGCGTATCTGCTATCCCATACGTCACTAGCTCATGGACACTTGCTAATTACATGAAAGAAAACATAATTTATGTAAGAACTTACCTGATAAAGTCATTTCTTTCATATTAGCAAGAGTCCATGAGGCCCACCCTTTTTATGGGGGTTATGATTTTTTTGTATAAAGCACAATTATTCCAATTCCTTATTTTTGATGCTTTCGCTCCTTTCTTATCACCCACTTCTTGGCTATTCGTTAAACTGAATTGTGGGTGATGGCGAAGGGTGTATTTATAGGCATTTTAAGGTTTGGGAAACTTTGACCCTCCTGGTAGGAATGTATATCCCATACGTCACTAGCTCATGGACTCTTGCTAATATGAAAGAAATGAATTTATCCGGTAAGTTCTTACATAAATTATGTTTTTTCCTTGACTGTTCTTAGCATTTATGGCGTCACATGCAGTGCCCTGCAGTTCCTCTCAGTCTCCTGGTGAAGCTTATTTGCCTGCGGATATTGCTGCCCAGGTGTTTTTAGATATCTGTGGCATTATCTATTTTTCCTGTTCTAAAGGGAAATCACAAGAGGAAAATCAGAGGTTTAGTTAGTAAAGTTTCTGTATCTCCTGCTGCTACACTGGTTGCCTTTCCTCATAGATCTAATGAGGAGAATACATCCTCTGAGGTAAAATCTCAGATTTAGACAGTGTAATTCTTTCATTTGATACTGAAGTAGTAGTATTCAGATTTAAGCTTGATACGTTCGTGTATAGTATATAGGAGGTTTTGGCTACCTTGGAGCGACTCCGATACGTCTGTCGTTATAAAGTTTTCTTGATTCTATAGGGTTGACAAGTACTAGGATTCCTCTGTTCCAGACCTTGCTAGGAGTTTTTTTTTTTTCTTCTTCACAGGAATGGGAGAAGTCAGTTTCCTTTTTTTCCCCCGTCTTTAAAAGGATGTTTTCCTGTTGCTGTCTCCATTAGTTATCAGTAGCGCACAGTGCCTAGAGTAGTAGGACATTTCTACTCTGGCTAAGAGAATTATGATTCCTGGAGAGAATAGCTTGTCCTTTCAGGATCATTGACCTTTGCCTGGTGACTTACATGGAAGTTTGTATTGTCACTATTTCAAGTGTGGCATTTTTTTGGTGCAATGCCTTTTTTGATTGCAATATGGTAGAAACTCCTTTTGGAGCAGATCCAGTACAGAATTAAGGCTCTTAAGCTAGCCAATTCTTTATTTCTGATGCTACCAAACATATTCAGCCGGGAGCCAAGATATCTGGCTTCATTGTATTAGCCGCGGGGCGTTATGGACAGTGGATTTTTCCTCTTGAGTCTAAGTTTCTGGTGCATCAGTACAAGGGTAAGACCTTGTTTGGTCCTGAGCTGACAGGAATAGTTCTGATAAAAAGAGTTTGCCCCCAATCCGGGATTGGTCTAAGTGGGGGGTTGATTCTCTCTGTCTTCAAACATGGATATGAGCTGTCCCAGATAGTCTGTGGACATAGTACTTCAGGGATTCTACGTAGTAGTCATTCCTTCCCTGAGGCAGGTTTCATCTCTAAATTTTATCTGCAGGCCAGATAGCTGTGAGGCATTTTTGTAGTGTGTTTGGGGCTTCTCTTCCCTGTGAGTGATAGTTTCGGTTCCTGTAAGAGAACAGGGCCTAGGATGTTATCATTCAGGTTTGTAGTTTCCGAATAGGAGGGATTTTGTTTGCCCTATAGTAGACCTAAAGTGTCTCAACAGGTTGTCTCGGGTACCGTTCTTCAAATGGAAACAGTGGGTCTATTCTTCCTTTGAACTAGGAGGCTTGGTTCATAGTGACCATAGTCCTGGAGGACTTTTAAGCTTCTGAGCTTTGCCTTTCTGTCAATCACTTTCAGTTTGTGACTGTATTGGCAGTGATCCGGTTTCAGGGAATTGCTGTGGTGCCATTTCCTGGACGTCATATTGGTTCAGGCGCCATCTTTCAACAAACAATCTCTCATTTTGAAATCTTTTTGTGTCTCTTGATTCCTGGAATGGAAGTGAATCTGAAGATGAGTTCCCTTGTTCCAGCTACAGAGGTAGTTTTTCTTAGGGTATAGACTAGTTTTCCCTATCTCTGGAAATATTTTTGTCAGAGTCAGGAAATAGAGGATACTTTCTTCTTGAATCTTTCGGCATTTTTCTGTTTGGCCCTTTAGTGGATCAATGTTGGAGGTAATGGTCTGATGGTTGCTTCATTGAAACATCATCCCTTTCCTCGATCCATCTCAGAGTCTGCAATTATGCATGTTTAGCTAGTGGGACCGAGGATCCTTGTGGCTTTGGAGGCTAGATCTAGATCTGTGGACATAAGTTTCTTCCCTGTGGATAAGAGAGGGGAATTAGTGGTAGAGCAGCTCACTTTGCTTGCTAGAGGTAGCGGGATTGTTACCCGCATTCTCCAGAATGTTTTGGTTTTCTCAGGAGCATCTGTCTTGGGGCACACGCTTTCGGAGACCTTCCTGAGTAATAGTGTCCACAGGTCACTAACCTGTTGGGTTGTTGACTACGGACTCGGGAGGAGTCTGCTCTTCCCATAATCATCTTGGAGTAGAGTGAGATCTACAATGTTCTGATGGCTTGGCCTCAGTTGTCTTACCCAGTTTTTAAGGTTCTAGTTAAACAATTTGTTCTCAGTGGTTTCTATTAACCACCTGGGAGGAACCTGGAGATCCTTTGCCATGATTGGCGTGGAGTTAGGTGAGCGGACAATCTCATTCGTTGTTTATCCTCTATTCACATTTCTAGAGTGAATACCGGGAGCCAACTTTTTGAGCAATCAGTTTTTTCATCCTGGGAAGTGGGGCGCTTCTCCGGAGGTGTTCTCCAAGTTATCCCTCAAATGGGGGTGTTGGAGTTGGAAATGGCAGTTCGCCTAGCTTTCAAGTTATGTTCTTTATTTCCTGGTGGTTCCTTGGGATTTCAGTCTGATTGTTCTCTTTTCTCGAGTTATTGATCGTGTCATATGGGAGTGAGCATCAGTATTTTACTTGTTCCTGCATAGTCGCAGGATCTGGTATTCTGACTTAGCGTAGATGTATTTCCTCCACCTTTGGTGGTTGTTCCTGAGGAAGGACCTTCTGATTCAGGGTCCATTCTTTCATCCAACTTTTGTTTTCTCTGAAGTTTTCGGCTTGGAGATTGAATGCTTAGTTCTGTCTAAGCGTGGTTTTTCTGAATGGGTTCATTGAGATCATGGTTCAGGTTTGCAAGCCTTTACTGGTAAATTTTACCATAACGTATGCCATATTTTTTCTGATTGGTGGGAATCTATGGACTACTCTTGTTAGTAGGTTCAGGTTCCTAGGGGTTTTTGCCCTTCTCTGGAACTTTCTGGAGGACATTTTTGTCAGTCAGTTCTCTGAAGGGGTCAGATTTCTGCGTTATTCTTTTTTATACAGGTGTCTGGCTGATGTGCGAGACTTGTAACCTTTTTGTCAGACCCTGGTTTAGTATCAGGACTGTGTTTAAGTCTGTTGCTCCTCCTGGAGTTTTTAACCTTGTTTTTAAGGTTTTACAGTAGGCTCAGTTTGAGCCGTAGCATTCCATATATTTTAAATTTATCTTGGAATGTTTTCTTTTTTCTTATATCTTCTGTTTGGAGAGTTTAGGTACTCTAGCTTTGCAGTGTGATTCACTTTCTCTTATTTTGGATAAGACGTTTTTTTTTTTATCCTAAGGGAAATAATGTTTGGAATCGTCGGTTTCCTCTCTGTGTCCTTATTCTTATCTTTTGAGGTACGTGTGTGCACAATTTGGACATTGTGCGGGTATCTGTTTTTGTTTTTTCTCTGTAATAGAAAAATACTGCTACTTCTCTTTTTATCTGGTTGAGAAGTTTACTTTGTTTGATTTTCGGGCTGCAGTTTCCTGAGAGGGTTATGGCTCATTATTCGAGGATTGTCTCTTCCTTTTTGGCTTTCTAAATGAAGCTTCTCTGGTTCAGATTTGCAAGTCTGCTACTTCTTTCTCTTTGCATTTTTTTCCAAGTTATATTTTTAAAATTTGATGCTTTGTCTTGGTTGAGGCTTCTTTGGGATATAGGTTCTTCAAGCAGTGGCGCCTTCTGTTTAGGTTACCCTGTCTTGTCCCTCCCTAATCATCTGTGTCCTCTAGCTTGGGTATTGGTTCCCACTAGTAATTGATGATTCCGTGGACTCACCATATCTTAGGAAAGAAAACATAATTTATGCTTACCTGGATAAATTTATTTATTTCCAGATATGGTGAGTCCACGGCCCACCCTTTATTTTTAGACCGTTATTTTTAACTAAAATCTCAGGCACCTCTAAACCTTTGTGTTATCTTCTTTTTCATTTTCCCTTCAGCTGAATGACTGGGGGTTATGGGTAAGCGAAGTGACCTATATAGCAGCATTGCTGTGGTGCTCTTTGCCTCCTCCTGCTGGCCAGGAGTGATATTCCCACTAGTAATTCTGTGGACTCACCATATCCGGAAATAAATACATTTATCAGGTAAGCATAATTATGTTTTTACATTAAAAAATAAACAAAGTCCCCCCCACCCACCAAACCCCCCAAATAAAAAACCTAACATTAAAAAAACCTAAACTACCCATTGCCCTGAAAAGGGCAGTTAGCTCTTTTGCAGCCCTTCAAAAGGGCATTTTGCTCTTTTACGAAGTGCCCATCCCTAATCTAAATAGAATAACCCCAGGTTGGTACTCAAGGTTCCTGAAGTCTGGCGGAGGTCTGTTCCAGGCAGTGAAGTCTTCTTCCAAGCAGGCGACCTCTTTTTTTCTTCCATGAACAATCCAGCGCGGAGCTGAAGACCGGTGACCGCGGAGCCATGGAGCATGGAGGATCCTCTTCATACGATCTCCGCTCTATACTGAATAGTGAATTCCAGGTACGCGATTAAGATGGTGTCCCTTGAATTCCTAATTGGCTGATTTGATTCTTCAAATTCAAATCAGCCAATAGGCTGAGAGCTACTGAAACTCTTTTGGCTGATTTGAATAGCCAATAGAATTTCAGTAGCTCATCCTATTGGGTGATTTGAAGAATCAAATCAGCCATAGAAATTCGAAGGGACGCCATCTTTAATTGCGTACCAAAGAGCAAAATGCCCTTTTTAAGGCAGCAAAAGAACTAATGACTTTTAAGGGCAATGGCCATACAAATTCCCTTTTCAGGGCAATGGGTAGTTTTAGTTTTTTTTTAGTATTAGGTATTTTATTTTGGGGGGTTTTGATGGGTGGGGGGTTTTATTGTTAGGGGGACTTTGTTATTTTTAATGTAAAAGAGCTTTTAACTTAGGGCAATGCCCTGCAAAAAGCCATTTTAAGGGCTATTGTTAGTTTAGCATTAGATTAGGGGGTGTTTTTATTTTTGGGGGCTTTTTTATTTTCATAAGGATTAGGTTTCATTTTTTAATTTTGATAATTTATTATTTTCTTTAATATTAGATTTTTTTTATTTTCCGTTATTTTAGCTTAATTTAAACTTTAATTTGGCGGATTTAGGGGTTAATACTTTAGTTATTACTTGCGTTGTGGGTTTGATGGCGGATATAGAGGTTTTACGTGTCGGGTTTATTTTGGGAGGCCGGTTAGACGTTTACAGGTGATTTTATAAAAAAATGTATTATTCTTAGGCTCCGCAGTTTTTTAAAGATACCCAAGAGAACAAAGAAAAATTGATAATAGGAGTAAAAAGAGAAAGTTGCTTAAAATTGCATGCTCTGTCTGAATCACGAAATAATTTTTTTGGGTTCAGTATCCCTTTAAGTGCACCCTCACTTTTTATATCTAATTTTTTTAGACGACAAATAGGGCTTTCTTTTAACATCAAATACTTATATATGAACTATAATTTAATATGAATGAAATCTAATTAAGGGTGAGAAATTAAGAAATTATTTTTTTCACAAGCATGCACACATTTTTTATTGTGAATACATAATCCTGGTTTTACTGCAATTATTTGTATTCTACAATGTCACAAGTACAGCAATACCCCCCCCCCTTCCGTGTAAGTTTTTATGGGGTTTCAGTGCCAAATATAGGGCCTGTTTATTTCAGTCTTCATACATGGAAATTTGACACATTAATCTAATCATCACTAAAAGGTGGTTAGTGTTAGGTAGAAGGTAAAAAAACACACAAAAGAACTTGTCAGGGGTGCCCGGAATTAGATTGAGACGAGAAGTGCAAAAATAGTCACCACCTTTCTTAATAGCAAAAAAAATAATAAAAAGTCCACAAGTCAAATAACAAGCCAGGAGTCAAAACCAGAGCTGGTAGTCAGACGAGCCGAGTCAGGAGCCAAAGCGAATAGTCAGACGAGTCAGAATCAGGAACAAGGAGAACAGCAGACTCAGGAACAAGCCAGGGATCAGGAACCAGAGGGACGTCGGACAGCCAGGTAATACACAGGAACTCTCACAAACAGGTCTGAGACAACGCAAGGGCAAAGGCATACTGACCAGAGGCCGTTTAAATAATAAGGGATGACATCACAATTCTGAGACTGCAACCTGTATCACATGGATGATGTACACCAGTCTGGCCATAAAAGGTCATGCAGGAAATGAGCAGCATCACACACTATGCACCAGAGTCAGCAAGAGAGGTGAGTAAAATAGCTGCCAGCAGGCACATGGCAAACAAAGCGGGGAAAAAACCCTGACCACAACTCCCTCACCCACCACCAATTCCCACTTCCATCCCCACTTCCTGTCAGAAGTGATCACACTGATCAGCACCTAAGGGTTATTTTTTTATCACTACATTTCTCTTGTAAGGTGTATCCAGTCCACGGATCATCCATTACTTGTGGGATATTCTTATTCCCTACAGGAAGTTGCAAGAGGATCACCCACAGCAGAGCTGTTATATAGCTCCACCCTAACTGCATACCAGTCATTCTCTTGCAACTCTCAACAAGCATGGAGGTAGTAAGAGAGAAGTGGTGAAATATAGTTAGTTTTTTCTTCAATCAAAAGTTTGTTATTTTTAAATGGTACCGAGTTGTACTTTCTTCATGTATATTAGCAAGAGTCCATGAGCTAGTGACGTATGGGATATACATTCCTACCAGAGGGGCAAAGTTTCCCAAACTCAAAATGCCTACAAATACAACCCCTCACCACACCTACAAAATCAGTTTACAACGTTGCCTCCCATGGAGGTGTGAAGTAAGTTTGTGCTAGATTCTTCGTTGATATGCGCTTCGCAGCAGGCTGAGCCAGTTTTCCTCTCAGTGTGCAGTGAATGTCAGAGGGGATGTGAAGAGAGTATTGCCTATTTGAATACAATGATCTCCTTCTACGGGGTCTATTTCATAGGTTCTCTGTTATCGGTCGTAGAGATTCATCTCTTACCTCCCTTTTCAGATCGACGATATACTCTTATATATACCATTACCTCTACTGATTCTCGTTTCAGTACTGGTTTGGCTTTCTACTACATGTAGATGAGTGTCCTGGGGTAAGTAAGTCTTATTTTTGTGACACTCTAAGCTATGGTTGGGCACTTTTATATAAAGTTCTAAATATATGTGTTTAAACATTTATTTGCCTTGATTCAGGATGTTCAACATTCCTTATTTCAGACAGTCAGTTTCATTATTTGGGATAATGCATTTGAATAATCAATTTTTCTTACCTTAAAATTTGACTTTTTTTTCCTGTGGGCTGTTAGGCTCGCGGGGGCTGAAAATGCTTCATTTTATTGCGTCATTCTTGGCGCAAACTTTTTTGGTGCAAAAATTTTCTTTGTCATTTCCGGCGTCATACTTGTCGCCGGAAGTTGCGTAATTTTTTTGACGTTTTTGCGCCAAAAATGTCGGCGTCACCGGATGTGGCGTCATTTTTGGTGCTTAAAGCATTTAGGCGCCAAATAATGTGGGCGTCTTTTTTGGCGCTAAAAAATATGGGCGTCATTATTGTCTCCACATTATTTAAGTCTCATTGTTTATTTGCTTCTGGTTGTTAGAAGCTGGTTCATTGGCATTTTTTCCCATTCCTGAAACTGTCTTTTAAGGAAATTGATAAATTTTGCTTTATATGTTGTTTTTTTCTATTACATATTGCAAGATGTCTCAGATTGACCCTGAATCAGAAGATACTTCTGGAAAATTGCTGCCTGATGCTGGATCTACCAAAGTTAAGTGTATTTGTTGTAAACTTGTGGTAACTGTTCCTCCGGCTGTTGTTTGTAATGAATGTCATGACAAACTTGTTGATGGAACAGCAACAGGTAATGGAACATTACTAAAGGAAATATTATGTGCATTAACATCTAATATTCAGGGTGTTCCTGTTAACATAAGAGATTTTGTTTCTAAATCTATTAAGAAGGCTATGTCTGTTATTCCTCCTTCTAGTAAACGTAAAAGGTCTTTTAAAACTTCTCATTTTTCAGATGAATTTTTAAATGAACATCATCATTCTGATTCTGATAATGATTCTTCTGGTTCAGAGGATTCTGTTTCAGAGGTTGATACTGATAAATCTTCATATTTATTTAAAATGGAATTTATTCCTTCTTTGCTTAAAGAAGTCTTAATTGCATTAGAAATAGAGGAATCTGGTCCTCTTGATACTAAATCTAAACGTTTGAATACGTTTTTTAAACCTCCTGTAGTTATTCCAGAGGTTTTTCCCGTCCCTGATGCTATTTCTGAAGTAATTTCCAGGGAATGAAATAATTTGGGTAATTAATTTACTCCTTCTAAACGTTTTAAGCAATTATATCCTGTGCCATCTGACAGATTACAGTTTTGGGACAAAATCCCTAAGGTTGATGGGGCTATCTCTACTCTTGCTAAACGTACTACTATTCCTACGGCAGATAGTACTTCCTTTAAGGATCCTTTAGATAGGAAAATCGAATCCTTTCTAAGAAAAGCTTACTTATGTTCAGGTAATCTTCTTAGACCTGCTATATCTTTGGCGGATGTTGCTGCAGCTTCAACTTTCTGGTTGGAAGCTTTAGCACAACAAGTAACAGATCATAATACTCATAGCATTGTTAATCTTCTTCAACATGCTAATAATTTTATTTGTGATGCCATCTTTGATATCATTAGGGTTGATGTCAGGTATATGTCTTTAGCTATTTTAGCTAGAAGAGCTTTATGGCTTAAAACTTGGAATGCTGATATGTCTTCTAAGTCAACTTTGCTTTCCCTTTCTTTCCAGGGTAATAAATTGTTTGGTTCACAGTTGGATTCTATTATTTCAACTGTTACTGGGGGGAAAGGAACTTTTTTTACCACAGGATAAAAAATCTAAAGGTATATTTCGGTCTGCTAATCGTTTTCGTTCCTTTCGTCACATTAAGGAACAAAAGCCTGATCCTTCCCCTACAGGAGCGGTATCAGTTTGGAAACCATCTCCAGTCTGGAATAAATCCAAGCCTTTTAGAAAGCCAAAGCCAGCTCCCAAGTCCACATGAAGGTGCGGCCCTCATTCCAGCCCAGCTGGTAGGGGGCAGATTACGATTTTTCAAAGAAATTTGGATCAATTCGATTCACAATCTTTGGATTCAGAACATTGTTTCAGAAGGGTACAGAATAGGCTTCAAGATAAGGCCTCCTGCAAGAAGATTTTTTCTTTCCCGTGTCCCAATAAATCCAGTGAAGGCTCAAGCATTTCTGAAATGTGTTTCAGATCTAGAGTTGGCTGGAGTAATTATGCCAGTTCCAGTTCTGGAACAGGGGCTGGGGTTTTACTCAAATCTCTTCATTGTACCAAAGAAGGAGAATTCCTTCAGACCAGTTCTGGATTTAAAAATATTGAATCGTTATGTAAGGATGCCAACATTCAAAATGGTAACTATAAGGACTATTCTGCGTTTTGTTCAGCAAGGGCATTATATGTCCACAATAGATTTACAAGATGCATATCTGCATATTCCGATTCATCCAGATCACTATCAGTTTCTGAGATTTTCTTTCCTAGACAAGCATTACCAGTTTGTGACTCTGCCGTTTGGCCTAGCAACAGCTCCAGGCTGGTTTTTACAAAGGTTCTCGGTGCCCTTCTATCTGTAATCAGAGAACAGGGTATTGTGGTATTTCCTTATTTGGACGATATCTTGGTACTTGCTCAGTCTTCACATTTAGCAGAATCTCATACGAATCGACTCGTATTGTTTCTTCGAGATCATGGTTGGAGGATCAATTTACCGAAAAGTTCATTGATTCCTCAGACAAGGGTAACCTTTTTAGGTTTCCAGATAGATTCAGTGTCATTGACTCTGTCTCTGATGGACAAGAGACGTCTGAAATTGGTTTCAGCTTGTCGAAACCTTCAGTCTCAATCATTCCCTTCGGTAGCCTTATGCATGGAAATTCTAGGTCTTATGACTGCTGCATCGGACACGATCCCCTTTGCTCGTTTTCACATGAGACCTCTTCAGCTCTGTATGCTGAACCAGGGGTGCAGGGATTATACAAAGATATCTCAATTAATATCTTTAAAACCGATTGTATGACACTCTCTGACGTGGTGGATAGACCACCATCGTTTAGTTCAGGGGGCTTCTTTTGTTCTTCCGACCTGGACTGTGATCTCAACAGATGCAAGTCTGACAGGTTGGGGAGCTGTATGGGGGTCTCTGACAGCACAAGGGGTTTGGGAATCTCAGGAGGCGAGATTACCAATCAACATTTTGGAACTCCGTGCAATTTTCAGAGCTCTTCAGTCATGGCCTCTTCTAAAGAGAGAGTCGTTCATTTGTTTTCAGACGGACAATGTCACAACCGTGGCATATGTCAATCATCAAGGAGGGACTCACAGTCCTCTGGCTATGAAAGAAGTATCTCGAATACTTGTATGGGCGGAATCCAGCTCCTGTCTAATTTCTGCGGTTCATATCCCAGGTATAGACAATTGGGAAGCGGATTATCTCAGTCGCCAAACTTTACATCCGGGCGAATGGTCTCTTCACCCAGAGGTATTTCTTCAGATTGTTCAAATGTGGGGACTTCCAGAAATAGATCTGATGGCTTCTCATCTAAACAAGAAGCTTCCCAGGTATCTGTCCAGATCCAGGGATCCTCAGGCGGAAGCAGTGGATGCATTGTCACTTCCTTGGAAGTATCATCCTGCCTATATCTTTCCGCCTCTAGTTCTTCTTCCAAGAGTGATTTCCAAGATTCTAAAGGAGCGTTCGTTTGTTCTGCTGGTGGCTCCAGCATGGCCTCACAGGTTTTGGTATGCGGATCTTGTCCGGATGGCTACTTGCCAACCGTGGACTCTTCCGTTAAGACCAGACCTTCTATCACAAGGTCCTTTTTTCCATCAGGATCTCAAATCCTTAAATTTGAAGGTATGAAGATTGAACGCTTGATTCTCAGTCATAGAGGTTTCTCTGACTCCGTAATTAATACTATGTTGCAGGCTCATAAATCTGTATCTAGGAAGATATATTATCGAGTCTGGAAGACTTACATTTCTTGGTGTTCTTCTCATCATTTTTCTTGGCATTCTTTTTTTTTTTAACCATTTATTTATGTCCAACAATGAGTACAAGTTCCATGAAAACAAGAAGCCATGATTTTAGAGTTCATAAACAACCAACAGACAAAAAAAGAAAGACAATGGGGAGAAAATTAATGATTATTAACCAAAATTACATATTACCCATCATATGCACAATTGATAAAACCTAAGCCGTCTGCCTAATTTTTTATTACTCATTGTTGGAGTGTTTTATTTATAAGGATTGAGGAAAAAAAAGAAGAGGGAAAAGGAAAGCAAGAAGAAGAAAAAAAAAAAGAAAAAAAAGTCCCGGATCTCTCATTCCCTCCCCAATTCACCACATACCCAACACCACTAATTCCGAATTCTTAAATGGGGAGATTAAGTAATCGATTTCTCTCTCAGGGAAAATCTTAATAAATGGAGCCCACTTGTCAAAAAATTTCTTTACTTCAGGTTCATTGTCTATGTTAGTATTTTTCTGTTCTAAAACATATTGTTTCTTTAAATGATCCCTGATTTCAACAATGGTTGGCACCGACCTCATTTTCCATTTCTGGCAGAGCAGATATCTGGTAGCTAAAATAGATAGATTAACTAGTTTCTCATTAGGCTGTCGCCCTATTCCAGATTTCAGACAGAATACAATCTGAAACAGGGAGAGAGATATTTGTTCAATTTTAAGTTTACTTTTAAGCCAGTATTCCAGCTTGCTCCAAACATTGCTCACTCTAGGACATTGCCAAAACATATGAACTATGTCAGCAGCAAAATAAGAACATTTGGGACATTTATTAAATTGATGATTACGGACTCTGAGGCCTCTTTCCGGGGTGAAGTATGCCCTATGCAAGAGTTTTAAATGAGCATCACGCCAATTGAGGGAGGATGTTGTTTTTGTTACTTTATTAATTGACAATTGGATAGTTTCTGAGTCAATATTGCTGTGTGGGATTAAAGTATCCCAGGACCCGGCCAGTTTTTCCAATATCGGGGTTGCTTTGGTAAGGTTCAATGAGTAGTAACATGGGGCAATAGACATGGAAGAATTTTTAGTTATCATTAACCAGGTTTCTAAACTTCCCAAGGTCCAATTCCATCCGATCTTGTGTACAAGCTCTGTAATATAGTGTCTTATCTGTAAATATGCATAGAAATCTTTATTTAATAAATTGAATTCATGTCTCAACTCCTCAAAAGATTTTATACATTTTCTCTCCTGATTGACAAAGTGAATAACCCTGTCCAGCCCCTTGCTATGCCATCTATTAAAGATAACTGAATCCAATCCTGGTTGGAAGTTCGGGTTTCTAGTTAGGGGAAGATGTTTTGACCCCATAGGGCTTATAGAGAGGGATTTAGATATTTTGAACCAAGCTTTAATCGGGTTTGAAATAGATTTAAGCTCCTTTATATTTCTGGGGAGATCTTTAGGGCTCGTGTGTGCAAGAGCTATTGGAGAATATGGGTCACATATATTAAATTCAAGGTCATTATTTAAGACATAGTTCTTAGTAGAAAACCAATCTGCTATTATGCGGGCCAAAAAGCAAAGATTATAAAATCTTAAGTTCGGAAGTGCCAATCCTCCCAACTCCCTTGGCACCATTAGTTTAGCAAGGGCTATTTTAGGCCTCTTCCCCTGCCATACGAACTGCCCAATTGATGAGTTCATTGAGCGTATGTCTCTCTCAAATAAAATTAAAGGGACATTCTGTAAAATATAAAGCAGTTTTGGGAGCAGGGTCATTTTAACTAAGGCTGAACGACCGGATATTGAAAGTGGTAAATTTTGCCAGGCCTTAAGCCTTTCTTTGATAAAGCTTAACATTGGGGTTATGTTCATCTTATATAGATCTTTTAAATTAATTGGTATTTTGATTCCCAAGTATTTCAATGAATCTGTTACAACTCTAAAGGGTAAGTCTGTCTTACTAGTTTTATTTTTCCTGAGCCACATTAGTTCCGATTTTATCGCATTTACTTTGTATCCTGAGAATACCCCGAAATGGTCAGTGATTTGCAATAGTTTTGGAATATTTTGCGCTGTATTAGATATGTATATAAGTAGGTCATCCGCATATAGTCCGACTTTCATTTCATGCCTCCTAATTTTTATGCCCTCCAGTGAGTTCCTAATTCTAATTGCTAGGGGTTCTATGGCTAGGTCAAAAAGGAGCGGGGAGAGAGGACAGCCCCGACGAGTGCCCCTTTTTAATGCAATTGGTGGGGAGATATCATCGTTAATAATCAATCTTGTGGAAGAGTGACTATAGAGGCTCTCCACAAATTTAGGGAAATTCCCTACAATCCCGAACCTTGCTAATGAGAGAATTAGATGTTTATGAACTACCATGTCAAAAGCTTTTTCTGCATCAAGTGACAAGATGGCCAGGTCCGGGGAGTCCTCTCCCCCCGCCCCCTGTGGGATCTCTCCCTGAATATATTCCATAGTCACCAGTAATTCCCTAATCTTTGCAGACGAGTTACGATTATTGAGAAAACCAGCTTGGTCCGGATGGATTACTATAGATAGAATAGCCTGGAGCCTAGTTGCTAAAATGGAGGAGAGTATTTTATAGTCTGAGTTTAACAATGCAATTGGTCTATAAGACTCCTTACATGTAGGGTCCTTCCCTTCTTTTAAGATCAAAGTAGTTAAAGAAGACGCAAAGGAAGATGTGGGTTGTTTAGGAGAAATAAAGATATCATTATAAAGATTTGCTAAATAAGGAACTATCTCAGACGATAGGATTTTATAGAGCTCATTGGGCAATCCATCCGGTCCAGCTGCCTTGTTCAAGGGGAGCTTAGAGATTATTTTTCCAATTTCTTCCCGCGTTATAGGGGCGTTAAGTCTAGCGGCCTCCTCGGAGGTAATCCTAGGAAAGATAATATTACTGTAGAATTCGGCTGCTTTATCTATGTCAAAGTCTGTATTAGTATAAAGTTGTTGGTAGTATTGGTGAAACAAATTTGTGATTTCATCAGAGCTAGAGAGATATTTCTCATTATGTTGGATTTTATCAATGTTAGATTTTTTGTTCTCACTCTTAATTAGTTTAGATAGCATTTTACCAGACCTATTTCCGAATTTGTGTAATTTAGCTTGCAATCTAATCTCGTTATGTGTTTCCTGAGCTAGAAAAAAGGTATCTCTTGCTGCTTTAGTTCGTATGTACTTTGCCCAGTTTAGAGGAGTTCTCTCTAATAAGTAAGTGTTGTAGGCGTTAACCAGAGAATTATAGGCTTCTTTTTCCCTTGCTTTTTTTTTTTTTATTTTGGATGATGGAATATGCTGTGATTTCTCCTCTGAGGACTGCCTTAGCAGTTTCCCAGAAGATATCTGAACGGTCCACATAGTTAATATTAAATTGCGCATATTCCGTGAATCGATTCCTGAGCCACTGTTTAAACTTCAAGTCAGTAAAAAGGAAATAAGGGAAGAAAAAACGGAGGGTCTTTGATTTGGATTGTACCCAATTAAATTCAAGGGAGATAGGCCCGTGGTCCGATAGAAAGATTGGCATTATCTGAGATTTAATCTTTAAGGAACTCAGATGATCACTAATCAAGAATAAGTCGATCCTGGACAAAGTTTTGTGAGCCTTGGATAAGCAAGTGAAATCCTGTGTGTCAGGATTCTGATATCTCCAGATATCTCGCAGGGAAAGAATTTGTTTAATCTTTTTGACCAACTTAAAATCAAGATTATCCTTCTTCTGTTTCAGAGGCTTAGAGTCTTTTCTAAGTCTGTCTATGGGGCATTGGGGGGCCATATTAAAGTCCCCCCCCAGAATTAAATAACCTTCCACACAGGAAAGAAGTTTAGTTTGTAATAAATCCCAGAATTCCGGGTCAGTTTTATTCGGGCCATAGACATTACAAATTGTATATTTTGTCTGGCCTATTTTTACTTTGACTACTACATATCTCCCCCCGGGATCGGCCTCAGAGTACAGAATCTCTGCTTGAATTTTTTTGCCTATAAGTATTGCAACTCCCCTTTTCTTCCCTTGACTTGGTGCTACATAGACCTCTTTTACCCAGGATGATTTTAGTTTTAAATGACTCCTCTAAACCTAAATGAGTTTCCTTATTAGGCCAATATCCGCCTGAACCTTCCGCAAATGTGATAAGATGGCTTTACGTTTGATGGGGGAGGAAATTCCTCCAACATTCCACGATACAATTTTAAAATTATCAGGATTAAACGTCATATTTCTCTATGTATAAAGGAAGTGGTATTGGTGGAATGAGGAGGGACGAGAGAACCGGGCGGGGGGGGAGGAGAGAGAGAGAGAGAGGGGAGAGAGAGAAAGAGAGAAAAAAAAAAAAAAAAAACAGAACCCCCAGAAAAAAAAGTGGGAAAGGGGGTAAAAATAAAAAAGATTAGGAGGGGTCTAGTTCCCCGTGGGTTTATAGTCACTTCCATCATACTCTGCCTGCCCTAAGCTGCTAAGTTTGTAAGCTATGTTATGTATCTAAAGTCTTAAGAAGATTCTCCGCCATTTGAAGATCATCTGTAATGTGTGTTGTCCCATTTATTACTACCTTCAGTTTTGAGGGATAGATAAGGGCCGCCCTACAACCTTGATGAATAAACTTAGAACAAATTGGGGCCAACTCTCTTCTCTTTAAGGCTGTATCTGCCGCAAAATCCTGAAAAATCAGAATTCTACTGTCTTCTATTGTAATTGGTTGATTCTTCCGAAAATACTGCAGGAGAAGATCTTTATCTTTATAATTCAATAATCTAGCGATTATAGGTCCGCGGGTCTCCTGCTAATGTTGCTGTCAGGGCGTAGAGGTCCCATTCTATGGGCTCTTTCTACTATAATAGGTGGGTGTGTAGAGGGGATTTTTAGCGCTCTAGTAAGTGTGTAAGAAATAAAGGTATCAAGGTTTTCAAATTTTTTATTTTCAGGAAGACCTATTATTCTCAGGTGTTCCGCCTAGAGCGGTTTTCGAGGTCTTCGACCCTGTCTAACAATTTTTGTATTATTTTAGCTGAGGTCTCTATTTGGGTGCTATGCATAGTTGCTTGGTCTTCTAGGTCTGAGACCCTCTGTTCTGCTTCTTGCAGTCTTCCCCGAGAATTGCCTCACTTCTTGGGGTTAGGGAGGAAATATCTAGCTTAATATCGGATTTAAGTAGTTCAAATTTGGGGGCGAGAGCCTCCGTGATATTAGACACCAATGCCTGCATATCAAGATTTTCTGGTAATAATGTCATATTACTAGGGTTTGTTTGTTCAGTGGCTGAATCGAGCACACCCTTAAGTTTCCTGTCTTTATGTCTTCCTGCCATATTTGGGGAAGGGGTTTTTAGGGGAGTTAGAAAGGAATTTATCCATGTACCACGTGGTGTAAGTGAACAATTTAAGTGCCACACGCGGGAGGGGGGGGGAAGAAAAAAAAAAAAAAAAAAAAAAAAAAGGGAGGGGGGGGTGAATTGGGGGTGATGGATTGTGTGCGGGAAAAGGTAGTGCAGGTTGTCCCAGTGAGGGAAGCTGGGTAAGTGAGGGGGTATTTGTCTAGGGGCTAGGAGCCCGTGGTGCAAGGGGCACTAGGCCCGTGGGTAAGTGAGAAAATTAAGAAGGTACAAAGTTGATGTGTGTATTAATTTATAATGAAGAGTGAGAAGTGAGAAGGAGAAAAAAAAAAAAAAGAGCAGAGAAAAAATTTATAGTGGTAACAGGGAGCGTTCCTCTCGAAATCTCCTATGTCTAAACAGGAAGTTAATTATCAATCGTAGTTGGCCCCTTTATCAGAGTTATCTTTTAATATGGAGGATTGGGGGTCAAAGTGAGAGAGAGAGGGAGGAAACACAAGGACTAAAGTTGGGTGGTTCTACTTGTATAATGTTGTTACTAGTATATGTAGTATGTTTTTATAAGGGTTGTGAACTACGTGTTTTCCCAGAGACTAAAGCATTTTTTGGTGATCTTTTATCCCACCTATTGTGATTATGCAGTTCTATTTATTGCAGATTCTTCCCTTTTTTTCTGGTTCCTCACTCCCCTCTATAAAAATTCCTTCAGAGAGTCTGTAACCCCAGTATCTAAATTAGCAGTTCTCCCTCTTCTTCTTATTTGTATATGTTTTAAATAGCGTGAGGGGGAGGGTGGAGAAATTGAATAGCCAATTTTAAAACCTTTTCCCCTCATAAGGGGAGTGAATAACATGTGCTTCTAGTTTAACTCTTCCTCTCTAACTGTATAAAGCCCTGAGAGTTTGACTTTTCTTTAACCTTTAGCAGGGGAAAATTCAAAAATTTATCTGACAATCAGTACCCATACTAAACATACAGAGCAAACAGTGCTTCCTTGAATTAAGACCCCCAACAAAAAGAATACTTTGTAACAGCAGTTACATACAGTGTATGAGTTAAGTCAGCCTATACCTGAGTATAAGATAGATACCCTGATAAGCAGTGGTGATATTTTTAGGGAATCTTTTAACAGCAGTAGGTTAACTATTGTGCTAAGGTAGGCCTGACCAGCCTAAAATTAAATAAAAATAAGTGTGCTATTGAGTCTGGTTTAAGATGTCCGTGAGTAAATACAGTACATTCAATTCTAAGTAAAATACAAGAGACTAATGGGGTCTCAACAGTACTTCTAACTTAAGAAATGTAAAATATAAATTCTGACTTTGCTTGCCAGAAAGATCCTAGCATGGGGCCACTATTAGGCCTTTCCCTCCTTAGTCACACAGATGGCTAAGATAGTCAGGATCTGTATAGGTCAATGCAGATACTGCATACACAGAGAGTTTAGATATAAGCCCTTTTGGACTGGCATGATTTAAATCAGCAGTTAGTTGTAAAAAAAAAAAAAAAAACTAGGGCTAAATTAACCAAATCTCACATATAGTAAATATTCCAGTGAGCAGTGATAACAATGTAAAGAGATTCCTTTGCAGCAGGGGAAAAAAAGTATAACAATATAGCAGACTTGGTTAGAAAAGCTTGTAAATGAAAAGAAAACACACAGGAAAAAACAAAACAAAAAAAAAAAAAAAAAAAAAACAGCCTCTTCAATGTATTTTAAAGTGACCCGAAGTAAAGTCATATGTTTAAATAAAGCGTTACTCAAGCTGCAATGGTTTCATAAGGGATTTGCTGGAAAACCATGGATAAAGAGTTTATATAGTATCCTCAGTCATTAAGTGGCATGGGAGGTAACAGAAGATTGTAAACGAAAAAAAGATTTGGAGAGTATCCCTCAGCTTCACCCTCAGCCCTTGTTAGTCCAAACAATAGCTGAGCTAGGACAGAATAAGGTACTTTCCTAGGGCTATTCTTTTAGCCCCTTGCTGCAAACAGCATCTGTTTCCACAAACAGTTTATCGCCAGCGTAGCTGGCAGACTCACCCCCTCCTAGGTTATCCTGCCTCTGTGGTGATCAGCGGATCGTTGTCAGACGGCTCCGGGCCCAACAGCCGCATGGAATACTCCTGTGTCTGCTCTCCAGCCAAGGACCGCACTAAGCTCCCCCCGCGCAGCATCGGTGGGGGGGGGAGTGGGCGGCGCCGCGCCGGGCGGCCGAGCAGCACAGGGACAAGCTGCACACCGGGTCCACACTCCCAGACCGGGCCCAGCTCCCTCCCGCGCAGCACCGGTGGGGGAGGGAGAGGGGCAGTCCCCAGCCGACAGGTCCAGCAAAGAAATCAGCCGCGGCAGAGAGATGACCTGTATTCCAGGCTTTCACGTTAGGCTGTCAGAGATGGTGAGTGGAGGGAGGGGGGGAGGGCCAGGGTCCGCAGGAGGCAACTCAGCTCCAAGAAGGGAAAGCAACCAGCGAAGTTTAAACTGCTTGTTTATAGTGTAAGGCAAAGCAGCGTAGTGAAGCTAGATGTGATGAAAGGCACCTTAGCTTTGTTGAGGATCGGTAGGTTGTAAAGATGTTACCTAAGGCCAGGCAACTGGTGAATGGGGGTCAAAACAGTGGGATGGGTGTGCCACTGTCAAGGGTTCCAGAGTGGTTCTTGTGACTATCCAAAGGAAGCCCCAAACCAGAGGGCTGGCGCGAAAAGAGCACCGCCAATGTCCAGGAGACTGGAGAGACGAGGCTGAGCTGCTGCTGTATAGCTCCTCCTCCACCGGAACCACCAGAGCAATGCAATTTTCTCTTGGCATTCTTTTAGAATTCCTAGAATTTTACAGTTTCTTCAGGATGGTTTGGATAAAGGTTGTCTGCAAGTTCCTTGAAAGGACAAATCTCTGCTCTTTCTGTTCTTTTTCACAGAAAGATTGCTAGTTTTCATGATATTCATTGTTTTTGTACAGGCTTTGGTTCGTATAAAAACCTGTTAAGTCAATTTCTCCTCCTTGGAGTTTGAATTTGGTTCTGGGGGCTCTTCAAGCTCCTCCGTTGAACCTATGCATTCACTGGATATTAAATTTCTTTCTTGGAAAGTTTTGTTTCTTTTGGCCATCTCTTCTGCTAGATAGAGTTTCTGAATTATCTGCTCTTTCTTGTGATTCTCCCTTTTCTGATTTTTATCAGGATAAGGCGGTGTTGCAAACTTCATTTAAGTTTTTACCTAAGGTTGTGAATTCTAACAACATTAGTAGAGAAATTGTGGTTCCTTCATTGTGTCCTAATCCTAAGAATTCTAAGGAAAGATCGTTGCATTCTTTGGATGTTGTTAGAGCTTTGAAATATTATGTGAAGCTACTAAAGATTTCCGAAGACTTCTAGTCTATTTGTTATCTTTTCCGGTTCTAAAAAAGGTCAGAAGGCTTCTGCCATTTCTTTGGCATCTTGGTTAAAGTCTTTGATTCATCATGCTTATGTTGAGTCGGGTAGAACTCCGCCTCAAAGGATTACAGCTCATTCGACTAGGTCAGTCTCTACTTCCTGGCATTTAAGAATGAAGCTTCGGTTGATCAGATTTGCAAAGCAGCAACTTGGTCTTCTTTGCATACTTGTACTAAATTCTACCATTTTGATGTGTTTTCTTCTTCTGAAGCAGTTTTTGGTAGAAAAGTACTTCAGGCAGCTGTTTCAGATTGATTCTTCTGCTTATAATTTCAGTTTTTTTCATTATAAGATTTAAACTTTGTTTTGGGTGTGGATTATTTTTCAGCGGAATTGGCTGTCTTTATTTTATCCCTCCCTCTCTAGTGACTCTTGCGTGGAAGATCCACATCTTGGGTATTCATTATCCCATACGTCACTAGCTCATGGACTCTTGCTAATTACATGAAAGAAAACATAATTTATGTAAGAACTTACCTGATAAATTCATTTCTTTCATATTAGCAAGAGTCCATGAGGCCCACCCTTTTTGTGGTGGTTATAATTTTTTTTTGTATAAAGCACAATTATTCCAATTCCTTATTTTTTATGCTTTCGCACTTTTTTCTTATCACCCCACTTCTTGGCTATTCGTTAAACTGATTTGTGGGTGTGGTGAGGGGTGTATTTGTAGGCATTTTGAGGTTTGGGAAACTTTGCCCCTCCTGGTAGGAATGTATATCCCATACGTCACTAGCTCATGGACTCTTGCTAATATGAAAGAAATGAATTTATCAGGTAAGTTCTTACATAAATTATGATATTTTATCCCAGGCAGTAAATAGAAGAAGAATCTGCCTGCGTTTTCTATGATCTTAGCAGGTTGTAACTAAGATGCATTTCTGTTCTCACATATGACTGAGGAGTGAGGTAACTTCAGCGGGAGAATGGCGTGCAGGTTATCCTGCTATGAGCTATGTGCAGTTCAATTTTTTTTCTAGAGATGTGAATGCTAGAAAATGCTGCTGATACCGGATTTATGTAAGGTAAGCCTGGATACAGTAATTTAATAGCGACTGGTATCATGCTTACTTTCAGAGGTAATACTCTTATAAATTTACAATATAAAATGTTTGCTGTATGTTTAAGCGTTTTTATATATGTTTTGTGGATAAAACTTATTGGAGCCTAGTTTTTCCACATGCTGGCTTAAATTTGCCTAGAAACAGTTTCCCTGAGGCTTTCCACTGTTGTAGCATGAGTGGGAGGGGCCTAATTGAGCGCAGTTAAAATTACAGACTGAGACGTCCAGCTTCCTCCAGGAGTCCCCTGAATGCTATAGGACATCTCTAAAGGGCTCAGAGGCTTTCCAAAGTCGTTTATTTGGGAAGGTAGGGCCACAGCAGAGCTGTGGCAGTTTGTTGTGACTGTTAAAAAACGTTTTTTTGAATTAAGGGGTTAATCATCCATTTGCAAGTGGGTGCAATGCTCTGCTAGCTTATTATACACACTGTAAAAATTTTGTTTGATTTACTGCCTTTTTTCACTGTTTTTCAAATTCTGACAAAATTTGTTTCTCTTAAAAGCACAGTACCGTTTTTTATATTTGCTTGTTAACTTGAATTAAAGTGTTTTCCAAGCTTGCTGGGTCTCATTGCTAGTCTGTGTAAACATGTCTGACATAGAGGAAACTCCTTGTTCATTATGTTTAAAAGGGCCATGGGTGGGAACCCCCTCTTAGAATGTGTACCAAATGTACTATTTCACTTTAAGCAATAAAGATCATATTCTGTCTTTAAAAAATTTATCAATAGAGGAATCTGAAGAGGGGGAATGTTATGCCGACTACCTCTCCCCACGTGTCAGCTCCTTTGACTCCCGCTCAAGGGACTCGCACTCAAATGGCGCCAAGTACATCCAGGGCGCCCATAGCGTTTACTTTACAAGACATGGCGGCAGTCATGGATAATACACTGTCACGGTATTAGCCAGACTACCTGAATTTAGAGGAAAGCGAGATGGAGTTAGACTAAATACAGAGCATACTGAGGCTTTAAGAACCATGTCTGATACTGCCTCACAATATGCAGAAGCTGAGGAAGGAGAGCTTCAGTCTGTGGGTGATGTTTCTGACTCAGGGAAGATGATGCAACCTGATTCTGATATTTCTACATTTAAATTTTAAGCTTGAACACCTCCGCTGTGTTACTCAGGGAGGTTTTAGCTGCTCTGAATGACTGTGATACTATGCAGTGCCGGTGTGTACTGATGTTTTTCCAATATCCTAAAAGGTTTACAGAAATTATTACTAAGGGGGGGAATGGGATAGACCAGGTGTGCCGTTCTCTCCCCCTCCTATTTTTAGGAAAATGTTTCCAATAGACGCCACCACACGGGACATTAAGGCAGACAGTCCCTAAGGTTGGAGGGAGCAGTTTCTACTCTAGCAAAGCGTACTACTATCCCAGTCGAGGATCAGTTGTGCTTTTTTAGATCCAATGGATAAAAAGTTAGAGGGTTACCTTAAAAAAATGTTATTCAACAAGGTTTTATCCTACAGCCCCTTGCAATGCATTGCTCCTGTCACTGCTGCTGCGGCGTTCTGGGTTTGAGTCTCTGAAGAGGCTTTACAGGTAGCGACCTCCATTTGAATGGGCTTAAATAATGTCAGCTGACGTTACTTCAAATCTAAGCTGCTTAACATTCCCTCAAGGGCAGACCCTATTCGGGCCTGTTTTGAAGGAGATTATTGCTGATATTCACTGGAGGAAAAGGTCATGCCCTTCCTCAGGATAGGTCCAAATCAAGGGCCAAACAGTCTAATTTTCGTGCCTTTCGAAACTTCAAGGCAGGAGCGGCATCACTTCCTCTAATTGCAAAACAAGAGGGAACTTTTGCTCAGTCCAAGACGGTCTGGAGACCTAACCAGACTGAAACAAAGGTAAGCAGCCAAAAAGCCTGCTGCTGCCTCTAAGACAGCATGAAGGAACGGCCCCCTATCCGTAACGGATCTAGTAGGGGGCAGACTTTCACTCTTCGACCAGGCGTGGGCAAGAGATTCCAGGATCCCTGGGCGTTGGAAATTATATCCCAGGGATATCTTCTGGGACTTCAAAGCTTCCCCCCCAAAAGGGAGATTTCACCTTTCACAATTATCTGCAAGCCAGATAAAGAGAGAGGCATTCTTACACTGTGTACGAGACCTCCTAGTTATGGGAGTGATCCATCCAGTTCCAAAGGAGGAACAGGGACAGGGTGATTTTTACTCAAAACTGTTTGTGGTTCCCAAAAAAGAGGGAACCTTCAGACCAATTATGGATCTAAAGATCTTAAACAAATTCCCTCAGAGTTCCATCATTCAAGATGGAACTATTCGTACCATCCTACCTATGATCCAGGAGGGGTCATATATGACTACAGTGGATTTAAAGGATGCTTTCTTCACATTCCGATTCACAAAGATCATCATCGGTTTCTCAGGTTGCCTTTCTAGACAGGCATTACCAGTTTGTAGCTCTTCTCTTTGGATTAGCTACAGCCCCAAGAATTTTTACGAAGGTTCTGGGGTCGCTTCTGGCGGGCCTAAGGCCGCGGGGCATAGCAGTGGCCCCTTAGTTTAGACACATCCTGATACAGGTGTCAAACTTCCAAATTGCCAAGTCTCATACGGGACATAGTACTGGCATTTCTGAGGTCGCATGGGTGGAAAGTGAACGAGGAAAAGAGTTCTCTATCCCCCCTCTCAAGAGTTTCCTTCCTAGGGACTCTGATAGATTCTCGTAGAAATGAAGATTTACCTGACGGAGTCCAAGTTATCAATACTTCTAATTCCTGCCGTGTTCTTCATTCCATTCCGCGCCCTTCGGTGGCTCAGTGTATGAAAGTTATTTGGCTTAATGGAGCGGCAATGGACATAGTGCCGTTTGGCACTGCCTACATCTCAGACCGCTGCAACTCTGCATGCTCAGTCAGTGGAATGGGGATTACACAGATTTGTCCCCTCTACTGAATCTGGATCAAGAGACCAGGGATTCTCTTCTCTGGTGGCTATCTCGGGGTCCATCTGTCCAAAGGTATGACCTTTCGCAGGCCAGAATTGGACAATTGTAACGACAGATGCCAGCCTTCTAGGTTGGGGTGCAGTCTGGAACTCCCTGAAGGCTCAGGGATCGTGGGACTCAGGAGGAGACACTCCTTCCAATAAATATTCTGGAACTGAGAGCGATATTCAATGCTCTCAGGCTTGGCCTCAGTTAGCAACTCTGAGGTTCATCAGATTTTCAGTCGGACAACATCACGACTGTGGCTTACATCAACCAGCAAGGGGGAACAAGGAGTTCGCTAGCGATGTTAGAAGTCTCTAAGATAATTCGCTAGGCAGAGATTCACTCTTGCCACCTATCAGCTATCCATATCCCAGGTGTAGAGAACTGGGAGGCGGATTTTCTAGAGTCGGCAGACTTTTCAGTGGAGTGGGGAACTCAATCCGGAGGTGTTTGCACAATTGATTCATCATTGGGGCAAACCAGAACTGGATCTCATGCATCTCGCCAGAACGCCAAGCTTCCTTGTTTACGGATCCAGGTCCCAGGGGATCTCAAGGTGATGCTGATAGATTCTCTAGCAGCGCCTTAGTCTTTGGGTCTTTCAACCTGGCTTGTTTCCACCGTTTCCTCTGCTCCTCGACTGATTGCCAAGATCAAGCAGGAGAGAGCATCGTGATCTTGATAGCGCCTGCGTGGCCACGCAGGGACCTGGTATGCAGATCTAGTGGACATGTCATCCTTTCCACCTTGACTCTGCCGTTAAGACAAGACCTTCTACTACAAGGTCCTTTCAATCATCCAAATCTAATTTCTCTGAGACTGACCTGCCTGGAGATTGAACGTCTTGATTTTATCAAACCGTGGCTTCTCCGAGTCAGTCATTGATACCTTAAATACAGGCACGAAAGCCTGTCACCAGGAATCATTTACCATAAGATATGGCGTAGATATCTTTATTGGTGTGAATCCAAGGGTTACTCATGGAGTAAGGTTAGGATTCCCATGATATTATCCTTTCTCCAAGAAGGTTTGGAAAAAGGATTTCAGCTAGTTCCTTAAAGGGACAGATTTCTGCCCTGTCTATTCTTTTGCACAAGCGTCTGGCAGATGTTCCAGACGTTCAGAGCATTTTGTCAGCTTTAGTTAGAATCAAGCCTGTGTTTAAACCTGTTGCTCCGGCATGGAGCTTAAATCTGGTTCTTAAAGTTCTTCAAGGAGTTCCATTTGAATCTCTTCGTTCCATAGATAGTCAAGCTTTTATCTGGAAATTCTGTTTTTGGTACCTATTTCCCTCGGCTCGTAGAGTCTCCGAGTTATCTGCTTTACAATGTGATTCTCCTTATCTGATCTTCCATGCGATAAGGTAGTCCTGCGTACCAAACCTGGGTTTCTTTACCTAAGGTGGTATCTAATAAGAATATCAATCAAGAGATTGTTGTTCCATCTTTGTTGTCCTAATCCTTCTTCAAAGAAGGAACGTCATTACACAATCTGGACGTGGTTCGTGCTTTAAAGTTTTACTTACAAGCTACTAAAGATTTTCGGTCGAACATCTGCTTTGTTTGTTGTCTACTCTGGACAGAGGGAGAGGTCAAAAGGCTTCGCAACCTCTCTTTCTTTTTGGCTAAGAAGCATAATCCGCTTAGCCTATGAGACTGCTGCCAGCAGCCTCCTGAAAGGATTACAGCTAATTTCTACTAGAGCTGTGGGCTTCCACATGGGCCTATGGGCCTTTAAAAATGAGGCTTCTGTTGAACAGATTTCCAAGGCGTCGACTTGGGTCTTCGCTTCAAACTTTTTCAAAATTCTACAAATTTGATACTTTTTGCTTCTTCGGGAGGCTATTTTTGGGGAGAAAGGTTTTACAGGCAGTGGTACCTTGCGTTTAAGTACCTGTCCCTTCCTTCATCCGTGTACTTTAGCTTGGTATTGGTATCCCACAAGTAATGGATGATCCATGGACTGGATACACCTTACAAGAGAAAACATAATTTTATGCTTACCTGATAAATTTATTTCTCTTGTGGTGTATCCAGGTCCACGGCCCGCCCTGTCATTTTAAGGCAGGTAATTTTTAATTTAAACTACAGTCACCACTGCAACCCTATGGGTTCCTCCTTTCTCTGCTTGTTTTCGGTCGAATGACTGGATATGGGCAGGTTAGGGGTGGAGCTATATAACAGCTCTGCTGTGGGTGATCCTCTTGCAACTTCCTGTTGGGAATGAGAATATCCCACAAGTAATGGATGATCCGTGGACTGGGATACACCACAAGAGAAATAAATTTATCAGGTAAGCATAATTATGTTTTTTTTATTTATTATTTATTTAGTTAGTGATGTATATAAACTCTGTGGTCTCTGCCTCTCTTGCCTCAGATAACACACTGAGGGAAAGGTAGAGGGAGTGCAGACTGTTCTCCGATTGTATAGGTGACTGCTTTTCACTGCAATCGTGTTACTCCAACGGCGCTGATTGGCTCCTGGGGCACTGTCTGTGTTGCCAGGCAACTCCTTGCGTCAAATCCAAGTACGTTTTTTTCAGGATGGCATGGAACATCCTAACATCGTCATTAAACACATATTGCTTTTGTGAACAAAATGTGCTTTTTCCCACGGTCCCTAGAAAGACCAAGATGCAAATTCTGTAACCTAGGTAATTAAAAAGCTGCAAATTGTCTAAACCAGGTATTTCGCTACTAGGGGAGTATGGGACAAGCACACTTTTTACACAAATAAACATGTGATTAATGTCCTTTTAAAGTGAAACTTTACTCAAGAATGATCTATAATTTATGACAGGTTTCTAAACTTTTAAGTATTTTTTTGCACAAAGAATAATTTAAATGTTTTTAAAGGTTAAATTAAAACTAATAATACAGAATAAGTCCTACTTTAGTAGGAAGCAAATATAAGTTAATTATGATAATAGGAAGAGCACAACTGATACTGGCGTACTTGTGTTTAAATTGAAACAGTTTTCACATATTTTTTCAGGCCAAAAAATGTCTTATATCTTAAAATTATATTTTTGTATGGCAGCCATTAAAGGGCCACAGTAAGTAAATATTTTCTATGCCTGTTACTAACTACCCCCAAATACGCTTTTTATCAATAGCATTTCATTAACATATCTCTACCGTATATCAGAAATCTTGTCTGCAAATTTAATTGTTTTCTCCAAACTCACTCCGTGGGTATCCTTTGCTCTGTACCAATCCGTTTACAATACCTGAGGTTTCAAAATGGCGCTTTAAACACAAAGTTATTGGTTTAAGTATTTTGAACATGCAGTGCTGAAAATAGTGGGTAGGATAATGTGACATCATCGGGAATAAAAGATATAACTTTTAGAACGTTTTGAAACTTCGTTTTGGAGAAAATATAGTCAGTAAGGTTTAATTAATGTTTATTACTTTAATATGTTAGTTGTTTAGCTTAAAAATTATAACAGAAAGTAATCGATTAAGTACAATGGGGCATATCTATCAAGCTCCGAATGGAGCTTGATGCCCCGTGTTTCTGGGCGAGCCTGCAGACTCGCCAGAAACAGCAGTTATGAAGCAGCGGTCCACAAAGACCGCTGCTCCATAACCTGTCCGCCTTCTCTGAGCAGACGGACAGACATCGCCGGAAATCAACCCGATCGGTTGATTGACAACCCCCTGCTGGCGGCCGATTGGCTGCGAATCTGCAGGGGGCGGCGTTGCACCAGCAGCTCTTGTGAGCTGCTGGTGCAATGCTGAATATGAGAGCGTATCAGGTCGCGGACAGAACATTGTTAAGATAGGGGCCAATGTCTCTAACCCCTTGGCAGACGACCATCATACATGGTAGGGGGCAGCTGTTCGCTAAGAAAATTTAACTATAGCTTAACTCCAGGCAAGTGTGTCGCAGTGATTGCATGCTTGTCATTGGGGTGGCCTCATAACATGAGAAACAAGCTGAGATCATGCTGTTTATAGCAGAATCTCTATCAAATACTAAAAAGGATAGAATTGCTAAAAGTTTGCAAATATGCTATGCCTTGGACTGTAAATAGTTGTGGCAGTGCAGAAATAGCAATATAGAATTAACCCCAGGCAAGCAATTGCTGTTGGTGAATGTCTGCATGTGAGGCTCTAAATTTACAGTGCAGTAACTTACTTATGACTTACTGTTTACTGTGACAGCCAATCACAGCGATTGTAGTACTTTGATACAGCCCTAGATGCTGGTATTGAGTTCACGGGCAATCACAGAAAGTTACTTAAACTTGCATGCTCTAAAGGGATACTAAACCCACATTGTTTCTTTAATTAATCGGATATAGTCTTATCTTTTTGTTTTTGATCCCTAAGCACTAAGTGATAAAAAAAAAGTTAAATTAAAAGTGTTAAAATGCCCCTAGGAAAATACTCCATAGTGTCTAGATTCTACAAATATAAACTTTTATGAAGTGGTGTTGGATTGGTGTTCACTATTAAATTTATAGGCCAAGCATAGCAAATTTTGCAATTGTTTAGCGTTAAACTAATAATTCCATCCTTGTAGTGTTTGATCTATAGTTTTATTAATTACAAAACCTAGACATATGAAGTAGTTCTAAAATCTGGACAAAATAATCTATTTTGAGGTATTTTTCTTTATCTACACTAGTTTTGTAGAGATTATTTAGAAAATTTTCAAAAAAATGCCTCCCCATTTGCAGTATTACATTCCTAATTCTTATTTTATGTACCCATATAGTGCATCCAAGAATACTGTTTGTCTGGTAAAAATGTATATAATATGTATAAGTGCACTAAATATTGTCATATTACAGAGTTATAAGCTTTTGACAAATCAGGAATTTAATGAAAATACCAAACTTACTATTTTTGCACAATATACTGTATGCAATTCTAGAGACAAATTGCTTTTGTCACTGCATTTTAGGACGGAACATAAATCAACGTGTTTGTTTATTAGAATGGAAATCATATTTATTTACAGATATATTTGTCATATATAAGTCCACTTAGTGCATCTAATATCTGATAAAGCTGAAGAAGCTTGTACTGTCATGTAGCATTGGACTTGTATTCAGAGAATGCATATTTTACTGGAACATAATTAGGATTCATCTGCATGGAGTAAGTAGTCAGTTAAGGTGCTCTAACTCTTTGGTTTGCAAGTCAAAAAATCCATTATCTGTTTGTTTAAGCAAAACGTCATCAGACTGATACTGGTGTGTTCCTTGATCCTGTAAGATGATGGACACCTCTTCCTGGAGTAATCTCATATCTCTCTTCAGATCTCCCATCAACCTTTGGACCTCCGCTTGTTCTTTCCTTAGAACTTCACGTTCTATCTGTAAGTGTCCTATCTCCCTTTCCAAGCTGGTAATGGTTTCCATCTTACGTTTGCGGCAATTTTGTGCAGCCACTTTGTTTTTACCTCTCCTGCGGATATCTCTGACCAGTCCTAGCTGTGCTTCAGTCAATGAGTAACTAGTGAGGAGCTCATTAAAATCCTCTACAGGTAGATTTACAATTCTTTCTATGGGAAAGGGAATATTCATAGCAGCTGCCCTTCTTTCATCCCTATTGCATAACAAGTCTGGAGTTTCAGAAGTAACATATGCATTAGTGAGGTCGTGGCCTGTAACAGGTTCTGTAGTAGATGTCAAATACTGGCCTTGGTATGCCAAAGGGGGGAGCATTTGTATATACTCTGAGTGCAGTCTCTGTGATTCAATATTTTCCATCTCCATAGATTCACCATCACTAAAATTCAAAGACAAGCCAGAGTCTGATTCAAAATCTTCTTGATTCTTGTGAGGGTTAACATTAGATTTTCCCATATTAGGCACATTTAAATGGTCAATTAAAGATATACTTGGTAATCCACCCCAATGTACAGTTTTAAGTGCAGAATTGTTTATGGTTGCCATTTGATTCATGCTTGATGAAATAAGCATACCTGTGTAAGCAGTAGGGCCATATGATGAAGCTGTGTTCATTTTCTGTGGTTGAGTATGTATTGGGTTTGAGTAAGATCGTTCATACAAAGGAATATTCTGATTTTGCATTTGTGTCATGCCTTCTGGGACATTACCACTTCCATAACCTGACATCAGTATGGGAGCCACAGTTCCATAGCCATTACTGTTGTATGTAGAATCACAATGAACATCGAGATCCTGTGCAGAATAAGAATAGTTAGTTATTTAAGTTGCATAGATTTGCATCAAACTAAAAATCAAATTAATTATGACACTTGCAACTTTATGGGAGGCATAAACTGGTGGATATTAGGGTTACCTGCAACATGTTTGTATTCTACAAATGTCTATATATAGATATACACCACTATAATATAATTATCCAGGATGAGATTTTAAGTACAGTTAATTAGTTGTATAAGTTTGAATTCTTTATTTCTTTCATGTAATTGGCAAGAGTCCATGAGCTAGTGACGTATGGGATATACAATCCTACCAGGAGGGGCAAAGTTTCCAAAACCTTAAAATGCCTATAAATACACCCCTCACCACACCCACAATTCAGTTTTACAAACTCCTATGTAGGTGGTGAAGTAAGTTTGTGCTTGATTTTCTTCTGTGATATGCGCTTCTCAGCATTTTGAAGCCTGATTCCTCTGAGTACAGTGAATGTCAGAGGGATGTAAAGGGAGTATCACCTATTGAATTCTATGGTTTTCCTCACAGGAAATCTTTTCATAGGTTCGTAGAGATTCATCTCCTACCTCCCTTTTCAGATCGACGATATACTCTCATATTTCATTACCTCTACTGATAACTGTTTCAGTACTGGTTTAGCAATCTGCTATATGTGGATGGGTGTCTTTCGGTAAGTATGTTTTCATTACTTAAGACATTCTCAGCTATGGTTTGACACTTTATGTATTAATGTAAAGTTCTAAATGTATATATTGTACTTATATTTGCCATGAGTCAGGTTTATGTATATTTCCTTTTGCAGACTATCAGTTTCCAAATTAGCAAAACATATTTAGGAAGTTATTTTTTCTTACCTTGGGGTATAGTCTTTTCTTCAAAATTGATTGTTTTCATTAATTTTCGCACACAAAATTAGGCTAGTGAGGTGACGCAAATTCACCATTTCCTGCGTCTTAGTTGACGCCAGGTTCCTTGCACAAGTTGTGTCTGCCATGATGCGACTTGCGTCATTTCTGGATGTTGTTAGCGCCAAAAAAATTAATTTTGCGTTGCGCGTCATAATTGGCGCCAAATAATTTAATTATTTAAACCCCACATCCTATATGCCTCTTGCCTTTTTCTATGCTCAGAGGGCTATGCTGTTTGCATTTTTTCCCATTTCCCATTCCTGAAATTGATAATTTTGCTTTATATGTTGTTTTTTCTCTTACATTTGCAAGATGTCTCAATCTGATCCTGTCTCAGAAACCACTGTTGGATTCCTGCTGTCTGATAACAGTTCTACCAAAGATAGGTGTATCTGTTGTAAGTTAGCGGAGATTATATCTCCAGCTGTAGTATGTAACAGTTGTCATGATAAGCTTTTACATGCAGAGAATGTGTCCATCAGTACTAGTACAATGCCTGTTGTTCCTTCAACATCTAATGTACATGATATCCCTGTGAATATAAAATATTTTATTGCTGATGCGATTCAGAAGGCTTTGTCTGCTATTCCGCCTTCTAATAAACGTAAAAGGTCTTTTAAAACTTGTCAGTCATTTGAAATGTCATCAACTTTATGAGAACATACTGATTTATCCTCCTCTGATGAGGATCTATCTGATTCAGAAGATCCTACCTCAGATATTGACACTGACAAATCTACTTATCTCTTTAAGATGGAGTATATTCGTTCCTTGTTAAGAGGTGTTGATTACATTGGATATTGAGGAAACTAGTCCTCTTGATATTTAAACTAGTAAACATTTAAATTCTGTTTATAAACCTCCTGTGGTTACTCCAGAGGTTTTTCCAGTTCCTGATGCTATTTCTGATATGATTTCAAAGGAATTGAATAGGCCGGGTACTTCTTTCATTCCTTATGCTAGGTTTAAAAAGTTGTATCCTTTGCCAGCAATTAGATTGGAGTTTTGGGAAAAAATCCCCAAAGTTGATGGGGCTATCTCTACTCTTGCCAAACGTACTACTATCCCTATGGTAGATAGTACTTCCTTTAAGGACCCTTTAGATAGGAAACTTGAATCTTATCTAAGGAAAGCTTTTTTATATTCTGGTTATCTTCTCAGGCCTGCCATTTCTATGGCTGATGTTGCAGCAGCATCAACTTTTTGGTTGGAAAGTTTAGCACAACAGGAAACAGATCCTGATTTGTCTAGCATTGTTCGCTTGCTTCAACATGCTAATCATTTTACCTGTGGTGCTATTTTTGATATAATCAAAATTAATGTCAAATCTATGTCTTTAGCTATTTTAGCTAGAAGAGCTTTGTGGCTCAAATATTGGAATGCTGACATGGTATCTAAGTCTAGATTACTATCACTTTCTTTCCAAGGTAACAATTTATTTGGTTCTCAGTTGGATTCAATTATTTCAACTGTTACTGGGGGAAGGGAGTTTTTTTTACCTCAGGATAAAATTTCTAATGGTAAATCTAAAGCTTCTAATCGTTTTCGTTCTTTTCGACAGAATAAGGAACAGAAAGACCATCCTTCCCCCAAAAAATCTGGTTCCAATTGGAAACCCTCTTCAAGTTGGAATAAATCCAAGCCTTTTAAGAAACCAAAGCCACCCCCCAAGTATGCATGAAGGTGCGGCCCTCATTCCAGTTCAGCTGGTGGGGGGCAGATTAAAAATTTTCCAAAACATTTGGGCAGATTCTGTCCAAAATCATTGGATTCAGAGTATTGTCTCTCAAGGGTATCGGATAGGAGTCAGAGTAAGACCTCCTGTGAGAAGATTTTTTCTCTCATGTTCCAGCAAATCCAGTGAAGGCTCAGGCTTTTCTGAAGTGTGTTTCCGATCTAGAGCTTTCAGGGGTAATTATACCAGTTCCATTTCAGGAATAGGATCTGGGATTTTATTCAAATCTATTCATTGTCCCAAAGAAAGAAAATTCATTCAGGCCAGTTCTGGATCTGAAAATTTTGAACCGTTTTGTAAGAGTGCCAAATTTCAAAATGGTGACTATAAGGACTATTCTGCCTTTTTGTTCAGCAAGGTCATTATGTCCACGATAGACTTACAGGATGCATATCTTCATATTCTGATTCATCCAGACCACTATCGGTTTCTGAGATTCTCTTTTCTAGACGAGCATTACCAATTTGTCGCTCTTCCATTTGGCCTAGCGACAGCTCCAAGAAATTTTTCATAAGTTCTCGGTGCCCTACTCTCTGTAATAAGAGAACAGACAGGGTATTGCGGTGTTTCCTTATTTGGATGATATCTTGGTACTAGCTCAGTCTTTACATTTTGCCGAATCTCACACAAAGACATGGTTGGAGGATCAATTTACCAAAAAGTTCCTTGTTTCCTCGGACAAGGGTCACCTTTTTAGGTTTCCAGATAGATTCAGAAAAAGAGACAAATGAAATTGGTTTAAGCCTGTCAGACCCTTCAGTCTCCATCATTCCCTTCAGTGGCTATGTGCATGGAGGTTTTAGGTCTCATGACTGCAGCATCGGATGCGATCCCCTTTGTTCATTTTCATATGAGACTTCTCCAGCTTTGTATGCTGAATCAATGGTGCAGGGATTATTCAAAGATATCACAATTAATATCCTTAAATCCCAATATTCAAGTTTCTCTGATTTGGTGGTTAAATCACCACCTTATGATTCAAGGGGCCTCTTTGGTTCGTCCAACCTGGACTGTAATCGCAACAGATGCAAGTCTTTCAGGTTGGGGAGCTGTCTGGGGATCTCTGACAGAACAAGGGGTTTGGAAATCTCAAGATGTGAGGTTACCAATTAATATTTTAGAACTCTGTGCTATTTTCAGGGCTCTTCAGGTTTGGCCTCTGTCTGAAAACAAATGAATGGTTCTCTCTTCAACAGATAATATCACAACTGTGGCATATGTCAATCATCAGGGTGGGACTCGCAGTCCCCTAGCTATAAAAGAAGTATCTTGGATACTTTCTTGAGCAGAATCCAGCTCTTGTCTAATTTTTGTGGTACATATTCCAGGTGTAGACAATTGGGGAGCGGATTATCTCAGCCATCAGACTTTATATCTGGGGGAGTGGTCTCTCCATCCAGATGTGTTTTTTTTCAGATTGTTCAGATGTGGGTTTTTCCAGAAATAGATCTGATGGCTTCCCATCTAAACAAGAATTCTCCAAGGTACCTGTCCTGGTCCAGGGATCATCAAGCGGAGTCGGTGGATGCGATAGCAGTCCCTTGGTTTTACCAACCTGCTTATATCTTCCCTCCTCTAGTTCTTCTTCCCTCCTCTAGTTCTTCTTCCAAGAGTCATCACCAAGATCATCATGGAAGATTCGTTTGTGTTTCTGGTAGCACCAGCATTGCCTCACAGGTTCTGGTATGCGGACCTTGTCCGGATGTCCAATTGTCAACCTTGGCCACTTCCTTTAAGACCAGACCTTCTGTCCCAAGGACCGTTTTTCCATCAGGATCTCAAATCATTGAATTTGAAGGTATGGAAATTGAAAGCTTAGTGCTTCGTCATATAGGTTTCTCTGACTCCGTGATTGCTACTATATTACAGGCTTGTAAATCCTGTTTCTAGGAAGATTTATTATCGAGTTTGGAAGACTTATATTTCATGGTTTTCTTCTCATAAATTCTCCTGGCATTCTTTTAGAATTCCTAGAATTTTACAGTTTCTTCAGGATGGTTTGGATAAAGGTTTGTCTGCAAGTTCCTTGAAGGGACAAATCTCAGCTCTTTCTGTTTTATTTCACTGAAAGATTGCTAAGCTTCCTGATATTCACTGTTTTGTTCAGGCTTTGGTCCGTATCAAGCCTGTCATTAAATCGATCTTTCCTCCTTGGAGTCTTAATTTGGTTTTGAAAGCTTTACAGGCTCCTCCTTTTGAGCCTATGCATCCTTGGGATATTAAACTACTTTCTTGGAAAGTGTTGTTCCTTTTGGCTATCTCTTCTTCTAGAAGAGTTTCTGAATTATCTGCTCTTTCTTGTGAGTCACCTTTTCTGATTTTTCATCAAGATAAGGCAGTTTTGCAGACTTCATTTACATTTTTGCCTAAAGTTGTGAAGTCTAACAACATTAATAGATAAATTGTTCTCCCCTCTTTGTGGCCTAATCCTAAGAATTCTTTGGAGAGATCCTTACATTCTCTGGATGTTGTAAGAGCTTTGAAATATTATGTTGAAGCTACTAAAGATTTCAGGAAGACTTCTAGTCTATTTGTTGTCTTTTCTGGTTCTAGGAAAGGTCAGAAAGCTTCTGCCATTTCCTTGGCATCTTTTTGATTCATGAGGCTTATTTGTAGGCTTATTTGTAGTCGGGTCAGGCCCCGTCTCAGAGAATCACAGCTCATTCTACTAGATCAGTCTCCACTTTATGGGCTTTTAAGAATGAAGCTTCAGTTGATCAGATTTGCAAACCAGCGACTTGGTCTTCTTTGCATACATTTACTAAATTCTACCGTTTTGATGTATTTGCTTCTTCGGAAGCAGTTTTTGGTAGAAAATTCTTCAGGCAGCTGTTTCAGTTTGATTCCTCTGCTTATGTTTTAAGTTTTTTCTTTTCATTATGAGAAAAACTTATTTGATTGTGGATTTAATTTTCTTTCATGTAATTGGCAAGAGTCCATGAGCTAGGGACATATGGGATATACAATCCTACCAGGAGGGGCAAAGTTTCCCAAACCTCAAAATGCCTATAAATACACCCCTCACCACACCCACAATTCAGTTTTACAAACTTTGCCTCCTATGGAGGTGGTGAAGTAAGTTTGTGCTAAGATTTCTACGTTGATATGCGCTTCTCAGCATTGTTGAAGCCCGATTCCTCTCAGAGTACAGCGAATGTCAGAGGGACGCGAAGGGAGTATCACTTATTTGAATACGATGATTTCCCTAACGGGGGTCTATTTCATAGGTTCTCTGTTATCGGTCGTAGAGATTCATCTCCTACCTCCCTTTTCAGATCGACGATATACTCTCAATTTACCATTACCTCTACTAATAACTGTTTTAGTACTGGTTTGGCTATCTGCTATGTGTGGATGGGTGTCTTTGGGTAAGTATGTTTTTATTACTTAAGACACTCTCAGCTATGGTTTGGCACTTTATGCAATTATATAAAGTTCTAAATATATGTATTGTACTTATATTTGCCATGAGTCAGGTTCATGTATTTCCTTCTGCAGACTGTCAGTTTCATATTTGGGAATGTAAACACTTTAAGAAATTTATTTCTTACCTGGGGTTTAGTCTTTTTTTCAATTTGACTACTTTTTGCAATTGCGGGTGTTAGGCCCGCGGGTGCGTCAAATGCTAGACTTTATTGCGTCATTTTTGGCGCAAACTTTTTTTGGCGCGAAAAAATACGTTTATGACGCAACTTCGTCATTTCCGGGGTCATACGTGACGCTGAGACCTTTCACACGGCGGCGTCATTAGTGACGCAAGTGTGTCATTTCCGGTCATTTTAAAAGTTTACGTTACGTTGTGCGTCATACTTGGCGCCAAATTTTTTTCATTATTTCAATACCCCATTCATGTTTTCCTCCTGCTTTCTTCTCTATCAAGAGGCCTATGCTTTTGCATTTTTTCCCATTCCTGAAACTGTCATTTAAGGAAATAGATAATTTTGCTTTATATGTTGTTTTTTCTTTTACATTGAGCAAGATGTCCCAATCCGATCCTGTCTCTGAAGTTTCTGCTGGAACATTGCTGCCTGACATCGGTTCTACCAAAGCTAAGTGCATTTTTTGTAAAATTGTAGAAATTATTCCACCGAATGTCATTTGTAATAGTTGTCATGATAAACTTTTACATGCAGATAGTGTTTCTATCAGTAATAGTACATTGCCAGTTGCAGTTCCTTCAACTTCTAATGTGCATGATATACCTGTAAATTTTAAAGAATTTGTTTCTGAATCTATTATGAAGGCTTTGTCTGCATTTCCACCTTCTAATAAACGTAAAAGGTCTTTTAAAACTTCTCATTTAGCTGATGAAATTTCAAATGACCAACAACATAATAATTCATCCTCTTCTGCTAAGGATCTATCTGAAACAGAAGATCCTTCCTCAGATATTGACACTGACAAATCTACTTATTTATTTAAAATAGAGTATATGCGTTCTTTATTAAAAGAAGTGTTAATTACTTTGGATATTGAGGTAACCAGTCCTATTGACGTTCAGTCTAATAAACGTTTAAATGCTGTTTTTAAACCTCCTGTGGTTTCCCCAGGTGTTTTTCCCATTCCTGAGGCTATTTCTGATATGATTTCTAGGGAATGGAATAAGCCAGGTACTTCCTTTATTCCTTCTTCAAGGTTTAAGAGATTGTATCCTTTACCAGCAAAATCTATAGAGTTTTGGGAAAAGATCCCCAAAGTTGATGGGGCTATTTCTACTCTTGCTAAACGTACCACTATTCCTATGGAAGATAGCACTTCCTTTAAGGACCCTTTAGATAGGAAGCTTGAATCTTATCTAAGGAAGGCCTATTTATATTCAGGTCATCTTCTCAGACCTGCTATTTCTTTGGGTGATGTTGCGGCTGCATCAACTTTCTGGTTGGAAAATTTAGCGCAACATGAATTGGATTCTGACATATCTAGCATTGTTCGCTTACTGCAACATGCTAATCATTTTATTTGTGATGCCATTTTTGATATTATCAAAATTGATGTTAGATCCATGTCTTTAGCTGTATTAGCTAGAAGAGCTTTGTGGCTTAAATCTTGGAATGCTGATATGACATCTAAATCTAGATTACAATCTCATTCTTTCCAAGGTAATAATTTATTTGGTTCTCAGTTGGATTATATTATTTCAACTATCACTGGAGGAAAAGGAGTTTTTTTGCCTCAGGATAAAAAACCTAAGGGTAAATCTAAGGCTTCTAACCGTTTTCGTTCCTTTCGTCAGAATAAGGAACAAAAACTCAATCCTCCTCCCAAGGAATCTGCTTCCAGTTGGAAGCCTTCCTCAAATTGGAATAAATCCAAGCCATTTAGGAAACCAAAGTCTGCCCCTAAGTCCGCATGAAGGTGCGGCCCTCATTCCAGCTCAGCTGGTAGGGGGCAGATTAAGGTTTTTCAAGGATTTTTGGATAAAATCTGTCCAAAATCATTGGATTCAGAGCATTGTCTCTCAAGGGTATCAAATAGGATTCAAAGTAAGACCTCCTGTGAGAAGATTTTTTCTCTCACACATTCCTGTAAATCCAGTAAAAGCTCAGGCTTTTCTGAAGTGTGTTTCAGACCTGGAGTCTTCAGGGGTAATCATGCCAGTTCCTCTTCAGGAACAAGGTTTGGGGTTCTATTCAAACCTATTCATTGTACCAAAGAAAGAAAATTTGTTCAGACCAGTTCTGGATCTGAAAATTTTTAATCGTTATGTAAGAGTACCAACTTTCAAGATGGTGACTATAAGGACTATTCTGCCTTTTGTTCAGCAAGGACATTATATGTCCACAATAGACTTGCAGGATGCATACCTTCATATTCCGATTCATCCAGAACATTATCAGTTCCTGAGATTCTCTTTTCTAGACAAGCATTACCAATTTGTTGCTCTTCCATTTGGCCTAGCAACAGCTCCAAGAATCTTTTCAAAGGTTCTGGGTGTTTCCTTATTTGGACGATATCTTGGTACTAGCTCAGTCTTTACATACTGCAGAATCTCACACGAATCATCTAGTGTTGTTTCTTCGGAAACATGGTTGGAGGATCAATTTACCAAAAAGTTTCTTGATTCCTCAGACAAGGGTCACCTTTTTAGGCTTCCAGATAGATTCAGTGTCCATGACTCTGTCTCTAACAGACAAGAGACGTTTAAAATTCGTTGCAGCCTGCCGGCACCTTCAGTCTCAGTCATTCCCTTCAGTGGCTATGTGCATGGAAGTTTTAGGTCTCATGACTGCAGCATCGGACGCAATCCCCTTTGCTCGTTTTCACATGAGACCTCTACAGCTTTGTATGCTGAATCAATGGTGCAGGGATTATACAAAGATATCACAATTAATATCCTTGAATCCCAATGTACGACACTCTCTGACATGGTGGATAGATCACCATCGTTTGGTTCAAGGGGCTTCTTTTGTTCGCCCAACCTGGACTGTGATCACAACAGATGCGAGTCTTTCAGGTTGGGGAGCTGTTTGGGGGTCTCTGACAGCACAAGGGATTTGGAAATCTCAAGAGGCGAGATTACCAATAAATATTTTAGAACTCCGTGCAATTCTCAGGGCTCTTCAATTCTGGCCTCTACTAAAGAGAGAACCGTTCATTTGTTTTCAGACAGACAATATCACAACTGTGGCTTATGTCAATCATCAGGGTGGGACTCACAGTCCCCAAGCTATGAAAGAAGTATCTTGTATACTTGCTTGGGCGGAATCCAGCTCCTGTCTAATCTCTGCGGTGCATATCCCAGGTGTAGACAATTGGGAGGCAGATTATCTCAGCCGCCAGACTTTACATCCAGGGGAGTGGTCTCTCCATCCAGATGTGTTTTCTCAGATTGTTCAGATGTGGGGGCTTCCAGAGATAGATCTCATGGCCTCTCATCTAAACAAGAAACTTCCCAGATACCTGTCCAGGTCCAGGGATGTTCAGGCGGAAGCAGTGGATGCGCTGACACTTCCTTCTTGTTATCAACCTGCTTACATCTTCCCGCCTCTAGTTCTCCTTCCAAGAGTGATTTCCAAAATCATCATGGAACAGTCTTATGTGTTGCTGGTGGCTCCAGCATGGCCACACAGGTTTTGGTATGCGGATCTGGTTCGGATGTCCAGTTGCCGCCTTGGCCACTTCCGTTACGGCCGGACCTACTATCTCAAGGTCCGTTTTTCCATCAGGATCTCAAATCATTAAATTTGAAGGTATGGAAATCGAACGCTTAGTTCTAAGTCATAGAGTGATTAATACTATGTTACAAGCTCGTAAATCTGTCTCTAGAAAGATTTATTATAGAGTTTGGAAGACTTACATTTCATGGTGTTCTTCTCATAAATTCTCCTGGCATTCTTTTAGAATTCCTAGAATTTTACAGTTTCTTCAGGATGGTTTGGATAAGGTTTTGTCTGCAAGTTCCTTGAAAGGACAAATCTCCGCTCTTTCTGTTTTATTTCACAGAAAAATTGCTATACTTCCTGATATACACTGTTTTGTACAGGCTTTAGTTCGTATTAAGCCTGTCATTAAGTCAATTTCTCCTCCTTGGAGTCTTAATTTGGTTCTGAGTGCTTTACAGGCTCCTCCATTTGAACCTATGCATTCTTTGGACATTAAACTACTTTCTTGGAAAGTGTTGTTCCTTTTGGATATCTCTTCTGCTAGAAGAGTTTCTGAGCGATCTGCTCTTTCTTGTGAGTCTCCTTTTCTGATTTTTCATCAGGATAAGGCAGTTTTGCGGACTTCTTTTCAATTTTTACCTAAGGTTGTGAATTCTAACAACATTAGTAGAGAAATTGTTGTCCCTTCTTTATGTCCTAATCCTAAGAATTCTTTGGAGAGATCCTTACATTCTTTGGATGTGGTAAGAGCTTTGAAATATTATGTGGAAGCTACTAAAAATTTCAGGAAGACTTCTAGTCTATTTGTTTTATTTTCTGGTCCTAGGAAAGGTCAGAAAGCTTCTGCTATTTCCTTGGCTTCTTGGTTGAAACTTTTGATTCATCAAGCTTATTTGGAGTCGGGTCAAACCCCGCCTCAGAGAATTACAGCTCATTCTACTAGATCAGTCTCTACTTCATGGGCTTTTAAGAATGAAGCTTCAGTTGATCAGATTTGCAAAGCAGCCACTTGGTCTTCTTTGCATACATTTACTAAATTCTACCATTTTGATGTATTTTCTTCTTCTGAAGCAATTTTTGGTAGAAAAGTTCTTCAGGCAGCTGTTTCAGTTTGATTCTTCTGCTTTTTGATTTAAGTTTTTTTTCTTTCAAAAGTGAAAATAAACTTATTTTTGGGTTGTGGATTATTTTCTCAGCGGAATATGGCTGTTTTTATTTTATTCCCTCCCTCTCTAGTGACTCTTGAGTGGAAGACTCCACATCTTGGGTATTGATATCCCATATGTCACTAGCTCATGGACTCTTGCCAATTACATGAAAGAAAACATAATTTATGTAAGAACTTACCTGATAAATTCATTTCTTTCATATTGGCAAGAGTCCATGAGGGCCACCCTTTTTATGGTGGTTATGATTTTTTGTATAAAGCACAATTATTTCCAAATTCCTTTGTTGATGCTTTCTACTCCTTTCTTTATCACCCCACTGCTTGGCTATTCGTTAAACTGAATTGTGGGTGTGGTGAGGGGTTCAAGGCCTAAGAAATTAGCATATGAACCTCCTAGGTTAAGCTTTCAACTAAGAATACCAAGAGAACAAAGCAAAATTGGTGATAAAAGTAAATTGGAATTTTTTTTTAAATTACATGCTCTATCTGAATCATGAAAGTTTATTTTGGCCTAGACTGTCCCTTTAAAAATGGAGTATATTCGTTATTTTTTTTAAAAAGTGTTGATTACATTAGATATGGAGGAAATTAGTCCTCTTGATATTAAAACTAGTAAATGTTTAAATTCAGTTTATAAACCTCCTGTGGTTATTCCAGTTTTTTCAGTTCCTGATGCTATTTCTAATATGATTTCTAAAGATTGGAATAGACCTGGTACTTCTTTTTTTCCTTCTTCAAGGTTTAAAAAATTGTATCCTTTGCCAGCAGTTAGATTGGAGTTTTGGGAAAAGATCCCCAAAGTTGTTGGGGCTATCTCTACTTTTGCTAAACGTACTACTATTCCTACGGAAGATAGTACTTCTTTTAAAGATCCTTTAGATAGGAAACTTGAATCTTATCTAAGGAAAGCTTATTTATATTCAGGTCATCTTCTTAGGCCTGCAATTTCTTTGGCTGATGGAATGCTGATATGACTTCTAAGTCCAGATTGCTCTCTCTTTCTTTCCAAGGTAATACATTATTTGGTTCTCGGTTGGATTCAATAATTTCAACTGTCACTGGGGGGGAAGGGAGTTTTTTTGCCTCAGGATAAAAGACCTAAGGGTAAATCTAAAGCTTCTAACCGTTTTCATTCCTTTCGACAAAATAAGGAACAGAAGCCTAATCCTTCCCCCAAGGAATCTGCTTCCAATTGGAAGCCTTCTTCAAATTGGAATAAATCCAAGCCATTTAAGAGATCAAAACTAGCCCCCATGTCCGCATGAAGGTGCGGCCCTCATTCCAGCTCAGCTGGTAGGGGGCAGATTAAAAATGTTCAAAGATGTTTGGATCAATTCGGTCCAAAATCATTGGATTCTGAGTAATGTCTCTCAGGGGTACAGAATAGGATTCAGATTAAGACCGCCTGTGAGAAGATTTTTTTCTCTCACGCATTCCAGCAAACCCAGTAAAGGATCAGGCTCTCCTGAAGTGTGTTTCAGACCTGGAGTTATCAGGGGTTATCATGCCAGTTCTGTTTCAGGAACAGGGTCTGGGGTTTTATTCAAATCTATTCATTGTCCCAAAGAACGAAAATTCATTCAGACCAGTTTTGGATCTAAAGATTTTGAATTGATATGCAAGAGTACCAACTTTCAAAATGGTGACTATAAGGACAATTCTGCCTTTTGTTCAGCAAGGGCATTATATGTCCACAATAGACTTAAAGGATGCATATCTTCATATTCCGATTAATCCAGATCATTATCAGTGCCTGAGATTCTCTTTTCTAGACAAGCATTATCAATTTGTTGCTCTTCCTTTTGGCCTAGCGACATCTCCAAGAATCTTTTCAAAGGTTCTAGGTGCCCTACTCTCTGTAATCAGAGAGCGGGGTATTGCGGTATTTCCTTACGTTCTGCAGAATCTCACACTAATCAACTAGTGTTGTTTCTTCGAAGACATGGTTGGAGGATCAATTTACCAAAAAGTTCTTTGATTCCTCAGACAAAGGTAACCTTTTTAGGTTTCCAGATAGATTCAGTGTCCATGACTTTGTCTCTAACAGACAAGAGACGTTTGAAATTGGTTGCAGTCTGTCGGAACCTTCAGTCTCAGTCATTCCCTTCAGTAGCTATGTGCATGGAAGTTTTAGGTCCCCTTTGCTCGTTTTCATATGAGACCTCACCAGCTTTGTATGCTGAACCAATGATGCAGGGATTATACAAGGATATAACAATTAATATCCTTAAATCCCAATGTTCGACTTTCTCTGACTTGGTAGTTAGATCACCATCGTATAATTTTAGGGGCCTCTTTCGTTCATCCAACCTGGACTGTGATCACAACAGATGCGAGTCTTTCAGGTTGGGGAGCTGTTTGGGGATCTCTGACAGCACAAGGGGTTTGGAAATCTCAAGAGGCGAGATTACCAATCAATATTTTGGAACTCCGTGCGATTTTCAGAGCCCTTCAGTCTTGGCCTCTGTTGAAGAGAGAACCGTTTATTTGTTTTCAGACAGACAATATCACAACTGTGGCATATGTCAATCATCAGGGTGGGACTCACAGTCCTCAAGCTATGAAAGAAGTATCTTGGATACTTGTTTGGGCGGAATCCAGCTCCTGTCTCATTTCTACAGTTCATATCCCAGGTATAGTCAATTGGGAAGCGGATTACCTCAGTCGTCAGACTTTACATCCGGGAGAATGGTCTCTCCACCCAGATGTGTTTTCTCAAATTGTTCAGATGTGGGGGCTTCCAGAAATAGATCTGATGGCATCTCATCTAAACAAAAAACTTCCCAGGTACCTGTCCAGGTCCAGGGGATCCTCAGGCGGAAGCAGTGCATGCATTGACACTTCCTTGGTGTTATCAACCTGCTTATATTTTCCCGCCTCTAGTTCTTCTTCCAAGAGTGATCTCCAAAATCATTATGGAGCAATCGTTTGTGCTGCTGGTGGCTCCAGCATGGCCTCACAGGTTTTGGTATGCAGATCTTGTTCGGATGTCCAGTTGACAACCTTGGCCACTTCCATTAAGGCCAGACCTTCTATTCCAAGGTCTGTTTTTCCATCAGGATCTCAAATAATTAAATTTGAAGGTATGGAAATTGAACGCTTAGTGCTTAGTCATAGAGGTTTCTCTGACTCAGTGATTAATACTATGTTGCAGGCTCGTAAATCTGTTTCTACAAAGATTTATTATCGAGTTTGGAAGACTTACATTTCATGGTATTCTTCTCATAAATTCTCTTGGCATTCTTTTCAAATTCCTAGAATTTTACAGTTTCTTCAGGATGGTTTGGATAAAGGTTTGTCTCTAAGTTCCTTGAAGGGACAAATCTCTGCTCTTTCTGTTTTATTTCATAGAAAGATTGCTAAACTTCCTTATAATCATTGTTTTGTGCAGGCTTTGGTTCGTATCAAGCCTGTCATTAAATCTATCTCAGATAATTACAGCTCATTCTACTAGATCAGTTTCCACTTCTTGGGCTTTTAAGAATCAAGCTTCAGTTGATCAGATTTGCAAAGCAGCAACTTGGTCTTCTTTGCATACATTTACTAAATTCAACCAATTTTGATGTATTTGCTTCTTCTGAAGCAGTTTTTGGTAGGAAAGTTCTTCAGGCAGCTGTTTCAGTTTGATTCTTCTGCTTATGATTTAAGTTTTTCTTTTTTGAGAATAAACTTATATTTGGGTTGTGGATTAATTTTTTTTCAGCGAAATGGCTGTTTTTATTTTGTCCCTCCCACTCTAGTGACTCTTGCATGGAGTTCCACATCTTGGGTATTGCTATCCCATACGTCACTAGCTCATGGACTCTTGGCAATTACATGAAAGAAAACATAATAACTCCTTTGTTGATGCTTTTTACTCCTTTCTTTATCACCCCCACTTCTTGGCTATTCGTTAAACTGAATTGTGGGTCTGGTGAAGGGTGTATTTATAGGCATTTTGAGGTTTGGGAAACTTTGCCCCTCCTGGTAGGATTGTATATCCCATAAGTCACTAGCCCATGGACTCTTGCCAATATGAAAGAAATTAATTTATCAGGTAAGTTCTTACATAAATTATGTTTTTACTTATTTGCCATGAGTCAGGTCTATGTGTATTTCCCTTTGCAGTCCAGCAGTTTCGTTATGGGAATCATGTTTAGGAAGTTTGTCTTACCTGGGGTGTAGTCTTTTCTTTATTCAATTTGACTTGTTTTCTTTAAAAAAAAAACTTGCGGGCATATTAGGCTCGCGAGGGCGCAAAATGCTGTTATTTATTGCGTCATTCTTGGCGCGATAAATTTTTGGGGCGTGAATGTGCGTCTGTCATGACACAAGTTCGTCATTTCCTGCGTCTTAGTTGACGCGAGGTTGTTTGGTGCAAAATTGTGTTTATGATGCGAGTTGCATCATTTCTGGATGTTTGTTGGCGCCAAAAAAATTCTCAACTTCCTGTTGTGTTGTGCTTCATTCTTGGCACCAAAATGTTTTATATTTTACCCCACTTCCTATATGCTCCTTGCCTTCTTTATGCTCAGAGGGCTATGCTATTTGCTTTTTTGTCAATTTTAGCATTTGCATTTTTTCCCATTCCTGAAACTGCTATATGTGAAAATAAGATATTTTTGTTTAATGTTTTTTCTTTTTTACATTTTACAAGATGTCTCAATCTGATCCTGTCTCAGAAGTCGCTGTAGGAACAATGCTGCCTGAACACAGTTCTAACAAAGCTAAGTGTATCTGTTGTAAGCTTGTGGAGATTATATCTCCAACTGTAGTATGTAACAGTTGTCATGATAAGCTTTTGAATGCAGAAAAGGTTTCTATTAGTGCTAGTACAGTATCTGTGGTTCCTTCAACATCTAAAGTACATGATATCCCTGTTGATATGAAAAATTATATTGATGATGCAATACAGAAGGCTATGGCTGCTATACCGTCTTCAAATAAACGTAAAAGGTCTTTTAAAACTTCTCATATTACTGATGAAATTTGTAATGACCGAAAGCATACTGATATATCATCCTCCTCTGATGAGGATCTCTCTGACTCAGAAGATCCTACTTCAGACATTGACACTGATAAATAATCTTATCTTTTTAAGATTGAGTATATTCGTTCTTTGTTGAAAGAAGTGTTGATAACTTTGGATATTGAGGAGTCTGGACCTCTTGATAAAAAATCCAGCAAATGTTTAAATTCTGTTTATAAACCTCCTGTGTCTACTCCTGAGGTTTTTCCTGTTCCTGGTGCTATTTCTGATGTGATTACTAAGGAATTGTCTAAGCCTGGTACTTCTTTTGTTCCTTCTTCAAGGTTTAAAAAGTTGTATCATTTGCCAGTGGTTAATTTAGAGTTTTGGGAAAAAGTCCCTAAGGTTGATGAGGCTATTTCTACTCTTGCTAAACGTACTACTATTCCTATGGAAGATAGTACCTCTTTTAAGGATCCTTTAGATAGGAAGATTGAATCTTATCTAAGGAAAGCTTATTTGCATTCTCGCTATGTGCTTAGACCTGCCATTTCTATGGCTGATGTCACGGCTGCATCAACTTTTTGTTTGGATAGCTTAGCACAACGAGAAAAAGACTCTGATTTGCATAGCATTTTTCGTTTGCTTCAACATGCTAATTATTTTATCTGTAATGCTATTTTTGATATCATCAAGATTAATGTAAAATCTGTCTTTGGCTATTTTAGCTAGAAGAGCTTTATGGCTCAAAACATGTAATGCTGACATGGTATCTAAATCTAGGTTACTATCTCTTTCATTCCAGGGTAATAATTTGTTTGGTTCCCAGTTGGATTCAATTATTTCCACTATTACTGGGGGGGAAGGGAGTTTCTTTGCCTCAAGATAAAGTCTAAAGGCAAATCTAAAGCTTCTAATCGGTTTCGTTAATTTCATCAGAATAGAGAACAGAAAACCATTCCTTCCCCTAGAGACTCTGGCTCCAATTGGAAGCCATCCTCGAGTTGGAATAAATCCAAGCCTTAGAAGAAACCAAAGCCAGCCCCCAAGTCTGCATGAAGGTGCGGCCCTTGATCCAGTTCTGCTGGTGGGGGGCAGATTGAAATTATTTCAAGACATTTGGGCAGGTTCCATTCGGAATCATTGGATTCAGAATATTGTCTCCCTGGGGTATGGAATAGGTTTCAGAATAAGACCTCCTGTGAGAAGATTTTTTTTTTCTCTCACGTTCCAATAAATTCTGTGAAAGCTCAGGCTTTTCTGAAGTGTCTTTCAGATCTAGAGCTTTCAAGAGTGATTGTACCAGTTCCACTTCTGGAACAGGGTTTGGATTCTCTTTTCTAGACCAGCATTTCCATTTTGTTGCTCTTCCATTTGGCCTAGCAACAGCTCCAATAATCTTTTCAAAAGGTTCTCAGTGCCCTTCTTTCTGTAATCAGAAAGCAGGGTATTGCGGTGCTTCCTTATTTGGACGATATCTTGGTACTGGCTTAGTCTTTACATTTAGCAGAATCTCACAAGAATCAACTTGTGTTGTTTCTTCAAAGACATGGTTGGAGGATCAATTTACCAAAGAGTTCTTTGATTCCAAGATTTCACCTTTTTAGGTTTCCAGATAGATTCAGTGTCCATGACTCTGTCTTTAACAGACAAGAGACTAATGAAATTGGTAACTGTCTTGGGCGGAATCCAATTCCTGCCTAATTTCTGTGATACATATCCCAGGTGTAGACAATTGGGAAGCGTATTATCTCAGCCGCCAGTTCTTACATCAAGGGGAGTGGTCTCTCCATCCAGATCTATTTCGGGAAGACCCTACATCTGAACAATCTGATAAAATATATCTGATGGCATCCCATCTAAACAAGAAGCTTCCCAGGTACCTTTCCAGGTCCAGGCATCCTCAGGCGGAGATGGTGGATGCGTTAGCGTTTCCTTGGTGTTACCAACCTGCGTATATTTTTCTGCATCTTCTTCCAAGGGTGATCTCCAAGATCATAATGGAACAATCACATGTGTTTCTGATAGCACCAGCATGGCCTCACAGGTTTTGGTATGCGGATCTTGTCCAAATGTCCAGTTGCCAACCTTGGCCACTTCCATTAAGGCCAGACCTTCTGTCTCAAGGGCCGTTTTTCCATCAGGATCTCAAATTGCTAAATTTGAAGGTATGGAAATTGAATGCTTAGTCATAGAGGTTTCTCTGACTCAGTGATTAATACTATGCTTCAGGCTCGTAAGTCTGTTTCAAGGAAGATTTATCATCGGGTTTGGAAAACCTATATTTCATGGTGTTCTTCTCATAAATTCTCTTGGCATTCTTTTAGAATTCCTAGAATTTTACAGTTTCTTCAGGATGGTTTGGATAAAGGTTTGTCTGCAAGTACTTAGAAGGGACAAATCTCTGCTCTTTCTGTTTTATTTCATAGAAAGATTGCTAAGCTTCCTGATATTCACTGTTTTGTTCAGGCTTTGGTTCATATAAAGCCTGTCATTAAATCAATTTCTCCTCCTTGGAGTCTTAATTTGGTTTTAAAAGCTTTGCAGGCTCCTCTGTTTTGAGCCTATGCATTCTCTGGATATTAAACTACTTTCTTGGAAAGTGTTGTTCCTTTTGGCTATCTCTTCTGCTAGAAGAGTTTCTGAGTTGTCTGCTCTCTATTGTGAGTCTCCTTTTCTGATTTTTCATCAGGATAAAGCTGTTTTGCGGACTTTGTTTAAATTTCTTCCTAAGGTTGTGAATTCTAACATTAGTAGGGAAATTGTTGTTCCTCCTTTGTGTCCTAATCCTAAGAATGTTCTTGAAAGATCTTTACATTCTTTAGATGTTGTAAGAGCTTTGAAATACTATATTGAAGCTACTAAGGATTTTAGAAAGACAGGCTAGCTGTTTTTAAACTGATATTAAAGTAAGCTTTGATCTTACCACTTGCTGCCAAACCTTTTATTCTTCTATCAACCATTATGTTTAATGGTTCACCAGACACCTGGAACTAACTCACCTGGTTTCATCCTACTGCTGTTGAATTTTTGCGGGAGGCCAGTCTGATGGGTGACTATTTGATTCCAGCCTGTGACACTTGCACCAAGAGGGGTGCTCTCGCACATGTTAATTACTTTGTGCACCTTTTCTCACAAGAGTATATACATATTAGGCCATGTGGTACTTCTGTCTTCTTTCAACTTTTACAGATCACTGATTTTGGGATACTGACCTCAATCCCCTCACAGATAGCAGCCTGGAACTGGACAGTTCTATTTGATTCGCTGGCTTTTGGAACTAACCCTATATAATATATGGGACTTTCTTTGCCATTTAAACATATATATATATATATATATATATATATATATATTTTTATATTTGTTTTGTTTTGATTTGTTGTCATTAGTATAAGGAGATTTCAAATACCTTTTTACATTTGACCTAGGGCGCCCCCTATTTACTTTGGTATTAGTGAATGTTGAGTCTGAAGTCTGGTGGCACGTTGTAAGTATTTGCAGAATGTACATTTCTATTGAAGCACTGACAAACACACATTTTGGGCTATGTGCTAAAACTATCATCTAAAGGGATATTATATAGCTATGAAAGTGAAAGGATATTCCTCTAGGGCTGTAGGGACCTTATTAGTGATTAGACTGTTACTTCTGAGAGGGTAAATGGGGCAGAGTAAGAGAGATTGCAAAGAAAAAGTGAAAGTAGAGAAGAAGGTAGAGTTAAGAGAGAATGGAGGAAAAAAAAGAGGAAAAAGATATGAGAGAGGGGAAAGAAAGAGTGTAAAGAGAAGAAATGGCCTGAGAGAGAAGAAAGAGGTTAAAAAGAGAGAATGAAGAGAGGAGGGAGTCGAGAAAGATAGTTAAGTGCGAGAATGGAGAGATATGTATCCAAGAAACGGTGCACTCCTTGAAGTATTTTAAAAGCAGTCACTATATTCCATGATATTAAAACATGTTCCCATACACGAAGAGGAAAAATTTTACGCATTTTACTCTTCAAGAGTGCTTAGTGATAAATCTATCACTTATCATTCCTCAATCGTGAAACAAGTCCGATTTTACTTCTCCATGAGTGGAAACGTGTTTTAATATGATGGAATAAAGTGTCTGATTTAAAACAATTGAGGAGTGCACAGCTTCTTGGATACATATGGAGTATTTTCTTCTGCTGAATTCATTCTGTTGAATTACTCCTGTGCTTTGGGTTGTTGTCCTGTTGCATCATCCAACTTCTGTTGGGCTTCAGTTGTCAGAAGTCCTTCAAGCCTCCTGCAAAATGTCTTGGTAAATGTGGCTATTAATTTTTTCGGTGATAATAGTAAATCTTTGTTTTTTCACCATACTTTTGAGTTGGGATGAGATTTTCATCTTGGTGTGCTGTGATTTTTTTTTCCTCCACACATTGGCCAAGATTACAAGTGGAGCGATACATTTGTATTACTCTTAAGCGCTAATTGTGCACAAGGTAAATCCATATCGCTCTCTCCCATGTTAGCACTGGTATTGCAAGTTGAAAGTAAAAAGTTAACTTGTGCAGTTCGGATATTGTGACCTCGCTAACGCCCTTTCCCCATAGACTTCTATGGGGCACGCTACAGAAAGTCTTTTCATTTTATCGCTTGCGCGCTAACTCGTAGCTGCGCTGGACCAACTGCACTAAAGCCGAAGGTGTGTCAGGAATACTTCAAATTCCTATGTTCTTCATATTGTCATGCAAAGGCATGATTGTTTCTATTACCTTGTAAGAGGTAATGCAACCAACTTCATGTGAATTCAGAATATATGGTGTCAGGCAAAGTGCATGATATTTTCCTACAATCTTTAAAGGGGTTAATACAACTTTAATTTAACTCAGAATATAACCAAATGGTGTAACTTTTGATCAGCTTTATCAAAGTGATGTATCTGGCTTCAAAGCTAAGCCTTGGCCCCCCTGTCTCTGAAATTCACAAATAGCACATTTTTATGTTAGTTGTGATTCTCCCTGCTGAAAGCCAAAACTCACTATCTACAATATTTAGTAATATAAATTACGCCCATAAATATTCCCAGAAAACATCTTTGGTATCCATGGGGACATATTTTAGATGCTGATGAAAATAGTCCAAACACACCTGGGTAAGAATAAGTGCCAAGAAGCTACCTGGAAAATGGCAAATACTTAAAATGAGATGTAGGGTGTTTAGTTTCCATGGGTTTCTATTATAGTCATGAAAAATGATATGCCATTGGGCATACCAGGGCATTGATCTGTTTCCCTAGGCCAAATATCTGCTATCCAAATAGCAAACATAATCAATGTAAGGTGAGTATTATGTTATTACCCCCAGGTGACCTGGGTTGTGTATAAAATAGTGAGTGATTGTAATCCAGACTAACTTCATTATACTGTAACATCAAGGAATACCACCTAAATGGATTATTGGGAAGTCCCACAGATTTTATTTTAAACTGTAAATTTAGGATTTCTGTACATATTTGATCCCTTTTTTTTGTATAATAATTTGTTTTGCAATTGTGTGTCTTTATTGTTTAATTACCCTTTTGTGTGTGTGTGTGTGTATGTGTGTGTATATATATATATATATATATATATATATATATATATATATATATATAGTCTATATCCAATAAAGGACTGCACTCACTGGATTTAGTTTCAGAAACCTTCAAATCTTTATTGTGGTAACGTTTCGGGGTTCGCAGACCCCTTCCTCTGGTCTGAGGAAGGGGTCTGCGAACCCCGAAACGTTACCACAATAAAGATTTGAAGGTTTCTGAAACTAAATCCAGTGAGTGCAGTCCTTTATTGGATATAGACTGTATACTTGTTTGACTTTGCACCCTGGTTGATGACTACACAGCATTGGGAGGGCAGACACACACGGAGGATATATATATATATATATATACACTGTGTGCAGAATTATTAGGCAAATGAGTATTTTGACCACATCATCCTCTTTATGCATGTTGTCTTACTCCAAGCTGTATAGGCTCGAAAGCCTACTACCAATTAAGCAGATTAGGTGATGTGCATCTCTGTAATGAGAAGGGGTGTGGTCTAATGACATCAACACCCTATATCAGGTGTGCATAATTATTAGGCAACTTCCTTTCCTTTGGCAAAATGGGTCAAAAGAAGGACTTGACAGGCTCAGAAAAGTAAAAAATAGTGAAATATCTTGCAGAGGGATGCAGCACTCTTAAATTGCAAAGCTTCTGAAGCGTGATCATCGAACAATCAATCATTTCATTCAAAATAGTCAACAGGGTCGCAAGAAGCGTGTGGAAAAAACCAAGGCGCAAAATAACTGCCCATGAACTGAGAAAAGTCAAGCGTGCAGCTGCCAAGATGCCACTTGCCACCAGTTTGGCCATATTTCAGAGCTGCAACATCACTGGAGTGCCCAAAAGCACAAGGTGTGCAATACTTAGAGACATGGCCAAGGTAAGAAAGGCTGAAAGACGATCACCACTGAACAAGACACACAAGCTGAAACGTCAAGACTGGGCCAAGAAATATCTCAAGACTGATTTTTCTAAGGTTTTATGGACTGATGAAATGAGAGTGAGTCTTGATGGGCCAGATGGATGGGCCCGTGGCTGGATTGGTAAAGGGCAGAGAGCTCCAGTCCGACTCAGACGCCAGCAAGGTGGAGGTGGAGTACTGGTTTGGGCTGGTATCATCAAAGATGAGCTTGTGGGGCCTTTTCGGGTTGAGGATGGAGTCAAGCTCAACTCCCAGTCCTACTGCCAGTTTCTGGAAGACACCTTCTTCAAGCAGTGGTACAGGAAGAAGTCTGCATCCTTCAAGAAAAACATGATTTTCATGCAGGACAATGCTCCATCACACGCGTCCAAGTACTCCACAGCGTGGCTGGCAAGAAAGGGTATAAAAGAAGAAAATCTAATGACATGGCCTCCTTGTTCACCTGATCTGAACCCCATTGAGAACCTGTGGTCCATCATCAAATGTGAGATTTACAAGGAGGGAAAACAGTACACCTCTCTGAACAGTGTCTGGGAGGCTGTGGTTGCTGCTGCACGCAATGTTGATGGTGAACAGATCAAAACACTGACAGAATCCATGGATGGCAGGCTTTTGAGTGTCCTTGCAAAGAAAGGTGGCTATATTGGTCACTGATTTGTTTTTGTTTTGTTTTTGAATGTCAGAAATGTATATTTGTGAATGTTGAGATGTTATATTGGTTTCACTGGTAAAAATAAATAATTGAAATGGGTATATATTTGTTTTTTGTTAAGTTGCCTAATAATTATGCACAGTAATAGTCACCTGCACACACAGATATCCCCCTAAAATAGCTATAACTAAAAACAAACTAAGAACTACTTCCAAAACTATTCAGCTTTGATATTAATGATTTTTTTGGGTTCATTGAGAACATGGTTGTTGTTCAATAATAAAATTAATCCTCAAAAATACAACTTGCCTAATAATTCTGCACTCCCTGTATATATATATATATATATATATATATATATATATATATATATATATATATATATATATATATATATATATATATATATATATTTTACTCATGACTTCACAGTTTACACAGTATGTTCAATAAAGACATGAAAACATATCATTGCTCATTGTTTGTGTTATTTGTGTAGACAGACTGTATATGGTGGTGACTTAGTTGAATTAGATTACATTTACTCAATTTATTCAAGTCACATACTTTTTCGAGAGAGAGAGAGAGAGTACATACACTGACATGGCAATATCCTCAATATATTCTCTGAGTAGTCAACTAACCTGAAGTTCATTGATAGAAAGAATTTCTTGCCATGTGAGATCCATGTCCCCTTGGACAAACTGTTCTCCCTTTAAGGTGGGCACCAGTGTATTATAAGTATTGATTCCAGGTGAAAGGCATGGGGGCATGATCCTGTTGTTTCACGCTCCCAGGTTTTGGACCACAATGATCCCAAATTCTTTAGATCTATATGACCTGACAAATATATAAACATATATATGTTTTTATAAGTCTTGTTTTTGGATACACTATAAAACTATTCATATTTTAGAATTGAAATGTTTGAGGTTGTTCATTTTTAAACATAAATAGAATATATCTCTTGAACACTTCTTTTAACTGATTTCATTATAACTGTATTTTACTAATACATTTAAAAGCACTGCACTACTGGGACCTAGCTGAACACATACATGTAGCCACTAATCTTCAGCTAGCTCTCAGTAGTGCATTGCTGCTCCTAAGCATACCTAGGTAAGCTTTCCAACAAAGGATGTCAAGAGAACAAAGTAAATAACTTGATACAATTTTATGAGACTTTTCAATGTATGCTCTTAGAACATATTAAGAACACGTGAAGAAAACTGAAATATAAATTAACAGTAAATACAAAGTTAAACACATTATTAAATATTAATATTGCATTAATATGCTTCTACATTTTTTTTTATCTCTTGACTGCAAAGGGCTCTAATGCACTTTTACATATGTCTTTGTGTGCTCAAATGTATTTATTTGTTTATGTGTGTATATATATGTCTGCGAATACATATATACACATATAAATACATATGTACACACATATAAACATGTATATATACATACATATACATATTTAGACATGTATATGTATGTATCTCTGTTACAGCCCTTTGTCTGCCTTTTTTTTCTAACACCTGAGACCTCATATCTTTGAGTCCTTATAACTTTTTATTGCAATTTTTTTAAAATAATTTTTTTTTGATAGTATTGTTATGAGTATAACTGTACTTATAAATGTATTTTTAATGTTTTTTGTTCAACTTTTTAGTCGAGTGTAACAGTTAACCAGAGCTCTGAAGTTGAGATATCTCGACACGCATTATATTAAATTGTGCTCGAGCGAACACATTTACTTTCAACTCATAATAAACGCACTACTTCCCATGCAAAGTGCCGCAATAAACCTCTTTTTGCTCATGTGCAACAGTTAACCCGTCACTCGTTACTCTGCCCTCTGTCAATAAATATTTTGTTATTTTAGGTTCTAGGCCCATCTCAATGGGGATGGCACCCAAATCTATGTCTGTTCACAGGCATCATTCCATCCTTACACAATCATTTCACTGTCTACCTCTTTGCAATTTCTCTTTGAGGTTCTAGTTAACCTCTTCCATATTATTTCCTAAATCACACATCTCACTTGTAGTGGAAAATTCTCTAATCATCACAAGACCACTTTCTTGGAATCACATTTGACCATGCTTCCTTCTTCACTAATCATTTCCAACCACTATTGTTCTAATCTTTGTTATATTTGTAGTATTTGCCCATTTCTGACCCAGAACTAATACAATATTCAATCACTGATTCATCTTATTTTGACTTGACTACTACAACCTACTTCTAAATTACCTTTCCCAAAACCTGCTTTCCCCTCCCTAATACCATATTTCCCTTCACAAATCCAAATTCATTCATTTTATTTGCTGGTCAACATTATCTGCGGCTCTCTGCCATCCCCTACAGAAAGTCCCCATATGCTAGCAATTCAAAATTATTACCCAAATCCACAAAGTTCTCAATAAAGACACACTAAACATTGATTTGCAGATACTTTCCAAAACACTACTGAATCTACCAATTGTCTGCACTGCATATATTCTAATCTATCATCACCTGCTCCCTCTCCCATTTCAAATACTTCTCACATTAAAAACTATGCCGTGCAACCTTATTCTGCCAGGCTGTCTCTTTCTTTTTCAAGTTTTAAATGCTCTTTGAAAACTCAAATGTTCAGTGAAGCTCACATCCTACCTTCCTTAAATCCACCAAATGACACTTTCACAATTTCTTCTCGCTGCTGTTTGCAGCTACAAACCATACTCCATGTGTATATAACCCCTACACCAGGGTTCTTCAAACCTTTTTTTCCCAAGACACAGTGCCATCATACCACATACCTTTGTGGCCCTATTTTTAGGTTTGGTCTAAAAATTTCTGAAGTAATATACAACAAAATAGCTACAATGTTTGGCAAAGTGGCAATTCCTGATTGTAGTTAAACTTGAAAGTGCTGTAAAAATGTAATAACACAGACACACACACTCTCTCATATAACACACACTCTCATACAACACGCGCACACAAAAACACATCACACACGCTCTCATACAACACACACCCCACACACACTCTCCTACAACACACACACAAGCCTAGACCCAATAAACAAAGTGTTGCGACCCAGTAATGGGTCCTGACCTGTGGTTGGAAGAACCCTGCCCTAGACCATACGTCTCATTCACCTCTAAGAGGCCCATTTATCAAGCTCCATATGAAGCTCGCTGCTCCGTATGAAGACCGCTGCTCCATAGCCCTGTCCGCCTGCTCTGAGCAGGAATTGCCACAATTCAACCCGATCGAGTACGATCGGGTTGATTGACACCTCCCTGCTGGCGGTCCATTGGCCGCGAGTCTGCAGGGGGCAAGACATTCAGAGAAGTCTTGCGGACCTGATCCACACTGTCGGATCAGGTCCGCAAGACCGTTGTTAAATAGGCCTCCATGTCTCTAGATAATAAGCTCTCTGATGCAGGACCCTCTTCCCCTAACAGCTTCCTCTATCAGTTTGCATTGTTACCATATCTGCATTGTATCACTAAGGAAAATAATGTTGTGTGCCCCCTTGTTCATCTACTTAATACTATAGAATATACAGGTGTACCTCGAATATAATGCATGTTCAGTTCCAGACCACCACACTAAAGCGAATATGGCAATAAAGTGAGTCACACTAATTATTTTGTTTCCCAGTGCATATAAAATATATTTTTAAACTATACTGTAGTCTATTAAGTGTGCAATAGCATTTTCTAAAGAAAACAATGTACATACCTTATTAAAAAAATACTTTCATCATCTGAGCCTTCAGTGAGTCATAACCTTTTTACTAATGTGTGTATATATAGGTGTTTATATAATGATGGACTATCTATACACTAATAGAGGACACACTTCCCTGTATAATTATGTATTTATACACTGATGAGTATACTGCACAGTATAATGATGATGAGTAGCTGTACACAGATAATGACCACTCTGCACTGTATAATGCTGGTGAGTATTTATACACAGATAATGACCACTTTGCACTGTATAATGCTGGTGAGTATTTATACACAGACAATGACCACTCTGCACTGTATAATGCTGGTGAGTATTTATACACAGATAATGACCACTTTGCACTGTATAATGCTGGTGAGTATTTATACACAGACAATGACCACTCTGCACTGTATAATGCTGGTGAGTATTTATACACAGACAATGACCACTCTGCACTGTATAATGCTGGTGAGTATTTATACACAGATAATGACCACTCTGCACTGTATAATGCTGGTGAGTATTTATACACAGATAATGACCACTCTGCATTGTATAATGCTGGTGAGTATTTATACACAGACAATGACCACTCTTCACTGTATAATGCTGGTGAGTATTTATACAGATAATGACCACTGCACTGTATAATGCTGGTGAGTATTTATACACAGACAATGACCACTCTGCACTGCATAATGCTGGTGAGTATTTATACACAGATAATGACCACTCTGCACTGTATAATGCTGGTAAGTATTTATATAAGGGAATGTGCCTATGTGGTAATTATCTATGTATAGACTGGTTGCTATGGGCCCCCCAGCACTTGGGCCCCAGTACCACTGTACTTGCTTCATCAATGGTAGTTCTGCCCCTGCACTTTATAAATAAATAACACTAAAGGTAATGAACCAGGGAACAGATATGCTCACAGTTGTGTCAGTAAATTAAAATGACACACAAACATCAAGGATGATGGAATTCTATTTAAAGGGACATTAAAGTCAAAATTAAACTTTCATGATTCAGACAGAACATGCAATTTTACACAAAGGATACCAAAATAGTAAAGCAAATTTATAATAGAAGTGGAATGAAAAGTTGCTTAAAACTCCATGCTCAGTCCAATCAAATTTTATTTTGACTTTACTGTCCCTTTAAAGGGATAGGAAAGTCAAAATTAAACTTGCAAGATTCAGATAGAGCATGCAAGTTTAAGACACTTTAAAATTCACTTCTATTTTCAGAAGTGAATTGTTCTCTTAGTATTCCTTGTTGAAAACAAATACACACATATCCTACATTAGTGCGAGCTAGCTGCTGATTGGTCATAAGCAGTAGCTGCAACTGAGAGCGGAGCACTCGACAATGACAAACCTTTCTGTAAAAACTACCAGCCCCAGTAGACAGTGCAGTGCATCAGGTGGGCGATGGGAACCAATCCACTGAATTCGGGATCCTATGATTAGGCGCCACTAGGGGCGCAAAACGCGTCAGGATAGCTTTTTCCTTGACCTCTGCATGTCTATGCCGCTTTTAATTTTATTCTAATAAACTTATTTTTTACTTTTTCGCTCTGAGTGCTCAGGATATCTTCCTTTAGCTCATGTACTCTTGCCACTTACATGAAAGAGTGACGTATGGGATATACATTCCCACCAGGAGGGGGCAAAGTTTCCCAAACCTCAAAATGCCTATAAATACACCTCACTCACAACTTAGTTTTACAAACTTTGCCTCCTATGGAGGTGGATGAAACAAGTTGTGCTTGATATCTTCTATGATAGGCGCTTCTAAGCATTTTGAAGCCCAACTCCTCTCAGAGTACAGTGCTTGTCAGAGGGACGTGAACTCGTGAAGAGAGTATTGCCTATTGATTTTATGGTTTCACCCATGGGAAATCTATTCAAATGCTCTCTGTTATCGGTCACAGGGATTCATCACCTGCCTCCCTTTTCAGATCGACGTTATACTCCTATACCATTACCTCTGCTGATATTTTTCAGTACTGGTTTGGCTGTCTGCTATATGTGGATGGGTGTCTTCAGGTAAGTATATATTTTTTTTAAGACACTCTCAGCTATGTTTGGCACTTTATATTGTTAACGTTTTTAAATATATATTGCATATATTTGCCATGAGTCAGGTATATGTTTATTTCCCTTTGCAGTCTAACAGTTTCAGCATGGAAAATTATTTTTGGGAGAAATTTAGTATAATTTTTTTTTTCTTACTTGAGGTTCCATCTAGTTGTAACTTCAGTCTTGTTTTCTTTAATGTAATTGGCAAGAGTCCATGAGCTAGTGACGTATGGGATATACAATCCTACCAGGAGGGGCAAAGTTTCCCAAACCTCAAAATGCCTATAAATACACCCCTCACCACACCCACAATTCAGTTTTACAAACTTTGCCTCCTATGGAGGTGGTGAAGTAAGTTTGTGCTAAGATTTCTACGTTGACATGCGCTTCTCAGTATTTTGAAGCTCGATTCCTCTCAGAGTACAGCGAATGTCAGAGGGACGTAGAGAGTATCACCTATTGAATGCAATGATTTTCCTAATGGGGGTCTTTTTCATAGGTTCTTTGTTATCGTTCGTAGAGATTCATCTCCTACCTCCCTTTTCAGATCGACGATATACTCTCATATACCATTACCTCTACTGATAACTGTTTCAGTACTGGTTTGGCTAATCTGCTATATGTGGATGGGTGTCTTTTGGTAAGTATGTTTTTATTACTTAAAACACCTCAGCTATGGTTTGGCACTTTATGCATTTATATAAAGTTCTAAATATATGTATTGTACTTATATTTGCCATGAGTCAGGTTCATGTATTTCCTTTTGCAGACTGTCAGTTTCATATTTGGGGAAAGTTAATATTAAGAAATATTTTTCTTACCTGGGGTTTAGTCTTTTTTTCAATTGACTACTTTGTTTCAAATTGCTACACTTTATTGCGTCATTCTTGGCGTGAGAATTTTTTGGCACGAAAGGCAAGTCCGTTGATGCAAGTTTGTCATTTCCGGCGTCGTAATTGACGCAGAGGTTCACACAGGGTTGCGTCATTAGTGACGCAAGTGTCATTTCCGGACTTGGGCGGCGGCAAAAAAAATTTCAGTTGCGTTGTGCGTCATACTTGGCGCCAAACTTTTTTCATTAATTATTGCCCCATTGCTTTTTGACTCTTGCCTTTTTCTATGTCAGAGGGCTTTGCTGCCTGACATTGGTTCTACCAAAGCCAAGTGCATTTGTTGTAAAATTGTGGAGATTATATCTCCTAATGTCATTTGTATTAGTTGTCATGATATACTTATACATGCAGATAGTTTGTCCATCAGTAATAGTACATTGCCGGTTGCAGTATCTTCAACTTCTAATGTACATGATATACCAATGAATTTTAAAGAATTTGTTACTGATTCTATTCAGAAGGCTTTGTCTGCATTTCCACCTTCTAATAAGCTTAAAAGGTCTTTTAAAATTTCTCATAAAGTTGATGAAATTTCAAATGACCGACAAAATAATGAATTATCCACCTCTGATGAGGATCTATCTGATTCAGAAGATCCTACCTCAGATATTGACACTGACAAATCTACTTATTTATTTAAAATGGAGTATATGCGTTCTTTGTTAAAAGAAGTGTTAATTACTTTGGATATTGAGGAAGCTAGTCCTCTTGATATTAAAACCAGTAAACGTTTAAATTCTGTTTTTAAACCTCCTGTGGTTACTCCAGAGGTTTTTCCTATTCCTGATGCTATTTCTGATATGATTTCTAAGGAATGGATTAAGCTGGGTACTCCTTTTAATCCTTCTGCAAGGTTTAAAAAATTGTATCCTTTACCAGCAATTTCAATAGAGTTTTGGGAAAAGATCCCCAAAGTTGATGGGGCTATTTCTACTCTTGCTAAACGAACCACTATTCCTATGGAAGATAGTACTTCCGTTAAAGATCCTTTAGATAGGAAGCTTGAATCTTAGCTAAGGAAAGCCTATTTATATTCAGGTCATCTTCTTAGGCCTGCAATTTCTTTGGCTGATGTTGCAGCTGCTTCAACTTTTTATTTGGAGAATTTAGCGCAACAAGAATTGGATACTGACGTACATAGCATTGTTCGTTTACTGCAACATGCTAATCATTTTATTTGTGATGCTATTTTTTATATTATCAAAATTGATGTTAGATCCATGTCTTTAGCTATTTTAGCTAGAAGAGCTTTGTGGCTTAAATCTTGGAATGCTGATATGACATCTAAGTCTAGATTACTATCTCTTTCTTTCCAAGGTAATAATTTATTTGGTTCTCAGTTGGATTCTATTATTTCAACTGTTACTGGGGGGAAGGGAGTTTTTTTGCCTCAGGATAAGGGAAAATCTAAGGCTTCTAATTGTTTTTGTTCCTTTCATCAAAATAAGGAACAAAAACCTAATCCTTCCCCCAAGGAATCTGTTTCCAATTGGAAGCCTTCCTCAAATTGGAATAAATCCAAGCCTTTTAAGAAACCAAAGTCAGCCCCTAAGTCCGCATAAAGGTGCAGCCCTCATTCCAGCTCAGCTGGTAGGGGGCAGATTAAGGTTTTTCAAGGTTGTTTGAGCAAATTCTGTCCAAAATGAATGGATTCAGAGCATTGTCTCTCAGGGGTACCGAATAAGATTCAGAGTAAGACCTCCTGTAAGAAGATTTTTTCTCTCACGCATCCCAGTAAATCCAGTAAAAGCTCAGGCTTTCCTGAAGTGTGTTTCAGATCTCGAGGTTTCAGGGGTAATCATGCCGGTTCCTTTTCAGGAACAAATTCTGGGGCTTTATTCAAATCTATTCATTGTCCCAAAGAAAGAAAATTCATTCAGACCAGTTCTGGATCTGAAAATTTTGAATCGTTATGTAAGAGTACCAACTTTCAAGATGGTGACTATAAGGACTATTCTGCCTTTTGTTCAGCAAGGACATTATATGTCTACAATAGACTTGCAGGATGCTTACCTTCATATTCCGATTCATCCAGAACATTATCAGTTCCTGAGATTTTATTTTCTAGACAAGCATTACCAATTTGTTACTCTTTCATTTGGCCTAGTAACAGCTCCAATAATCTTTTCAAAGGTTCTAGGTGCCCTTCTCTCTTTAATCAGAGAACAGGGTATTGTGGTGTTTCCTTATTTGGACGATATCTTGGTACTAGCTCAGTCTTTACATTCTGCAGAATCTCACACGAATCAACTAGTGTTGTTTCTTTGAAAACATGGTTGGAGGATCAATTTACCAAAAAGTTTCTTGATTCCTCAGACAAGGGTCAACTTTTTAGGTTTGCAGATAGATTCAGTATCCATGACTCTGTCTCTAACAGACAAGAGACGTTTGAAATTGGTTGCAGCATGTCGGCACCTTCAGTCTCAGTCATTCCCTTCAGTGGCTATGTGCATGGAAGTTTTAGGCCTCATGACTGCAGCATCGGACGCAATTCCTTTTTCTCGTTTTCACATGAGACCTCTCCAGCTTTGTATGCTGAATCAATGGTGCCGGGATTATACAAAGATATCACAATTAATATCCTTAAATCCGAATGTTTGACACTCTCTGACGTGGTGGTTAAATCACCAGCGTTTAGTTCAAGGGGCCTCTTTTGTTTGGCCAACCTGGACTGTGATCACAACAGATGCGAGTCATTCAGGTTGGAGAGCTGTCTGGGGATCTCTGACGGCACAAGGGGTTTGGAAATCTCAAGAGGCGAGATTACCAATCAATATTTTAGAACTCCGTGCAATTCTCAGAGCTCTTCAGTTTTGGCCTCTGTTGAAGTTTGTTTTCAGACAGACAATATCACAACGGTGGCATATGTCAATCATCAGGGTGGGACTCACAGTCCCCAAGCTATGAAAGAAGTATCTCGGATACTTGTTTGGGCAGAATCCAGCTCCTGTCTAATTTCTGCGGTTCATATCCCAGGTGTAGACAATTGGGAGGCGGATTATCTCAGCCGTCGGACTTTACATCCAGGGGAGTGGTCTCTCCATCCGGATGTGTTTTCTCAGATTGTTCAGATGTGGGGTCTTACAGAAATAGATCTGATGGCTACTCATCTAAACAAGAAACTTCCCAGATACATGTCCAGGTTCAGGGATTCTCAGGCGGAAGCAGTGGATGCGCTGACACCTCCTTGGTGTTATCAACCTGCTTATATCTTCCCGCCTCTAGTTCTTCTTCCAAGAGTGATCTCCAAAATCATCATGGAATAATCATTTGTGTTGCTGGTGGCTCCAGCATGGCCTCACAGGTTTTGGTATGCAGATCTTGTTCGGATGTCCAGTTGCCAACCTTTGCCACTTCCATTAAGGCCGGACCTACTGTCTCAAGGTCCGTTTTTCCATCAGGATCTCAAATCATTAAATTTGAAGGTATGGAAATTGAACGCTTAGTACTGAGTCTTAGAGGTTTCTCTGACTCAGTAATTAATACTATGTTACAAGCTTGTAAATCTGTCTCTAGGAAGATATATTATCGAGTTTGGAAGACTTACATTTCATGGTGTTCTCATAAATAATCTTGGCATTCTTTTAGAATTCCTAGAATTTTACTGTTTCTCCAGGATGGTTTGGATAGGGGTTTGTCTGCAAGTTCCTTGAAGGAACAAATCTCTGCTCTTTCTGTTTTATTTCACAGAAAGATTGCTAATCTTCCTGATATTCACTGTTTGGTACAGGCTTTAGTTTGTATTAAGCACTGTCATTAAATCAATTTCTCCTCCTTGGAGTCTTAATTTGGTTTTGAGGCGTTACAGGGCTCCTCAATTTGAGCCTATGGCACTCTTTGGACATTAAACTGATATCTTGGAAAGTGTTGTTCCTTTTGGCTATCTCTCTGCTAGAAGAGTTTCTGAGCTTTTCTGCTCTTTCTTGTGAGTCTCCTTTTCTGATTTTCATCAGGATAAGGCGGTTTTGCAGACTTCATTTAAGTTTTTACATAAGGTTGTGAATTCTAACAACATTAGTAGAGAAATTGTTTGTCCCTTCCTTGTGTCCTAATCCTAAGAAGTCTTTGGAAAGATCCTTACATTCTTTGGATGTGGTAAGGGCTTTGAAATATTATGTTGAAGCAACTAAGATTTCAGGAAGACTTCTATGTCTATTTGTTATATTTTCTGGTCCTAGGAAAGGTCAGAAGGCCTCTGCTATTTCCTTGGCTTCTTGGTTAAAGCTTTTGATTCTTCAAGCTTATTTGAGTCCAGGTCAGGGCCCCGCCTCAGAGAATTACCGCTCATTCTACTAGATCAGTCCTCCACTTCGTGGGCTTTTAAGAAAGAAGCTTCAGTTGATCAGATTTGCAAAACAGCGACTTGGTCCTCTTTGTATACATTTACTTAAATTCTACCGTTTTGATGTATTTTCTTGTTCAGAAGCAGTTTTTGGTAGAAAAGTTCTTCAGGCAGCTGTTTCAGTTTGATTCTTCTGCTGATGTTTTTAAGTTTTTCTTTTCTTCATAAGAGATAACTTATATTTTGGGTTGTGGATTAATTTTTCAGCATATGGCTGTTGTTTATTTTTATCCTTCTAGTGACTCTTGCGTGGAGTTCCACATCTTGGGGTATTGATATTCCCATACATCACTAGCTCATGGACTCTTGCCACATACATGAAAGAAAACATAATTGGCTATTCGATAAACTGAATTGTGGGTGTGTGCGAGGGGTGTATTTATAGGCATTTTGAGGTTTGGGAAAACTTTGCCCCTCCTGGTAGGATTGTATATCCTATACGTCATTAGCTCATAGACTCTTGCCAATATGAAAGAAATCAATTTATCAGGTAAGTTCTTACACTAAATTATGTTTTTTTTTAATTTTCGCGGGCAAATTAGGCTCGCGATGCTGCAAAATTATTGTATTTATTGCGTCATTCTTGGCGCAAATTGTTTTGGCGCGAAAGTTGCGTTTGTTGTGACGCGTCACGTCATTTCTTGAAGCAAAGTCGCGCCTGTTATGACGCAAATCATGTTAATTTCCTGTTAACCTTGGCGCCAAACGTTTTTCTTTCTCAGCATTTGCATCATCTTTGTTGGCGTCATTTTTTGCGGCCAACATTTTTTTTTATATTAAGTCTCCCTCTTTTGCTCTCTGTTTTCATTTGTTACAGAGGGCTATGCTATTTGCTTTTGTTTTTCATATAGCATTTTTTTCCCATTTCTGAAACTGCTATTTTGAGGAAATTGCATATTTTGTTTAAATGTTATTTTTTTCTTTACATTTTTTCAAGATGTCTCAAATTGATCCTGCCTCTGATACTGTAGAAACTATCCTGCCTGTACACAATTCTACCAAAGCTAAGTGTTGTATTTTGTTTAATTAGCTGATTTTATTTCTTCAGCTTTAATATGTGGCAATTTTTATGTTTTATTATTCATACTGATGTTTCTATAGTACATATACATCTACTGTTTTACCTTTACAGTCTAATGTACATGATATTACTGTTGATATAAAGGATTATATTGCAAATGATTTAGAGAATCTATGACTGCTATTCCGCCTTCAAATTAACATAAACGATCTCTCCTAACTTCTCATATATCTATGAAGTTTGTATTGATCGACAGCATACTGTAGTATTTCTGCTGATGTTGTTACTCTGACTCACGAGGATCATATTCAGAGATTTATTTGTTTAATCAAACTTTGTCAAATTGAATGTATTCACTCTTTATTAAGGAAGTATTGTTTACTCTGAGTATTGAGGAATCTAGTCCTCTTGATAACAAGAATAGCAAATGTTTTAATTCTGGTTTTTTAAGCTTCTGAGGTAACTCTTGAAGTTTTTCTTATTCCAGGTGCTATTTATCATATGTTTAGCAAGGATTCTAAACTTTAGTGCTTCTTTTTACCTTTCTTCTAGGTTTTGAAAGCTATATCCTTTTTCTATGGCTATTTCTTCTCTTGCTGAATGTAATTCTATCCTATGGAAGTAACTCAGAAATTCTCAGTGTAGCCACTACATATTGTGGACATAAGGGAGCTGACATGCTGAGAACTTAAAGGGACAGTCTACACCAATTTTTTGTTGTTGTTTAAAAAGATAGATAATCCTTTTATTACCCATTCCCCAGTTTTGCATAACCAACACTGTTATATTAATACACTTTTACCTCTGTTATAACCTTGTATCTAGGGCCTCTGCAAACTGCCTCCTTATGTCAGTCCTTTTGACAGACATGCATTTGAGCCAATCAGTGCTGACTCAAATAACTCCACGGGAGTGAGCACAATGATACCTATGTGGCATTCATAAACTAGCAGGTGTCTAAATGTGAAAAACTATCAAAATGCACTGAGATAAGAGGCGGCCTTCCAAGGGCTTAAACATTAGCATATGAGCCTATCTAGGTTTAGCTTTCAACAAAGAATACAAAGAGAACAAAGCAAATGTCATGATAAAAGTAAATTGAAAAGTTGTTTAAAATTGCATGCCCCTATCTGTATCATACAAGTTTAATTTTGACTTAACTGTCCCTTTACGTTGCATTGTGTCCTCTCCTGAGCATGGGGAAAAAAACTGACTTCTTGTTACTGTTCAATGAATGCAAAAGAAAGCCATTTTAAGTTGTTCTAGCAGATTTATGAAGTCAAACTATATATGTCTTCCTGTAGAGATTCAAGCCGCCTTTTGGGGCTGTGACAGGAAATAATGGACCCTGCATAAATTAAAGCTAAAAAGGAGAAATAAAAGGTAACGTATCAAGGATTCTAAATGTAGTGCTTCTTTTTACCTTTTTTCTAGGTTTTAAAAGCTATATCCTTTTTCTATAGCTATTTTTTCTCTTGCTGAATGTAATTCTATCCTATGGAAGATATTTCTTCTATTAGGATCATTTAGATAGGAAGCATATTTACATCTTCGCCATATTTTATAACCTGCCATTTCTATGGCTGATGTTTCAACTTTTTGGTTGGACAGTTTAGTTATCAGATTTTGATTTGTCTAAGCATTGTTCTTTTACTTCAACATGCTAATCATTTCAATTATGATGTTGTATTTCTTTCATGTAATTAGCAAGAGTCCATGAGCTAGTGACGTATGGGGATATACATTCCTACCAGGAGGGGCAAAGTTTCCCAAACCTCAAAATGCCTATAAATACACCCCAAACCACCCCACAATTCAGTTTTACAAACTTTGCCTCCGATGGAGGTGGTGAAGTAAGTTTGTGCTAGATTCTACGTTGATATGCGCTCCGCAGCAAGTTGGAGCCCGGTTTTCTCTCAGCGTGGCAGTGAATGTCAGAGGGATGTGAGGAGAGTATTGCCTATTTGAATGCAGTGATCTCCCTTCTAGCGGGGTCTATTTTCATAGGTTCTCTGTTATCGGTCGTAGAGATTCATCTCTTACCTCCCTTTTTCAGATCGACGATATACTCCTTATATATACCATTACCTCTGCTGATTCTCGTTTCAGTACTGGTTTGGCTTTCTACAAACATGTAGATGAGTGTCCTGGGGTAAGTAAATCTTATTTTCTGTGACACTCTAAGCTATGGTTGGGCACTTTGTTTATAAAGTTCTAAATATATGTATTCAAACATTTATTTGCCTTGACTCAGAATGTTCAACATTCCTTATTTTTCAGACAGTCAGCTTTCATATTTGGGATAATGCATTTGAATTAATCATTTTTTTCTTACCTTCAAAAATTTGACTCTTTTTCCCTGTGGGCTGTTAGGCTCGCGGTGGCTGAAAATGCTTCATTTTATTGCGTCATTCTTGGCGCGGACTTTTTTTGGCGCAAAAATCTTTTCCGTTTCCGGCTTCATACGTGTCACCGGAAGTTGCGTCATTTTTTTACGTTATTTTGACGCCAAAAAGTTGTCGGCGTTCCGGATGTGGCGTCATTTTTGGTGCCAAAAGCATTTAGGCGCCAAAATAATGTGGGCGTCTTATTTGGCGCTAAAAATATGGCGTCGCTTTTGTCTCACATTATTTAAGTCTCATTTTTTCATTGCTTCTGGTTGCTAGAAGCTTGTTCTTTGGCATTTTTTCCCATTCCTGAAACTGTCATTTACGGAATTTGATCAATTTTGCTTTATATGTTGTTTTTTCTCTTACATATTGCAAGATGTCCTCACGTTGCATCTGAGTCAGAAGATACTACAGGAAAATCGCTGTATAGTGCTGGAACTACCAAAGCTAAGTGTATCTGCTGTAAACTTGTTGGTAGCTATTCCTCTGGCTGTTGTTTGTATTAATTGTCATGACAAACTTGTTAATGCAGATAATATTTCCTTTAGTAAAGTACCATTGTCTGTTGCAGTTCCTTCAACATCTAAGGTGCAGGAATGTTCCTGATAACATATAGAGATTTTGTTTCTGAATCCATAAAGAAGGCTATGTCTGTTATTTCTCCTTCTAGTAAACGTAAAAAATCTTTTTAAAACTTCTCTCCCTACAGATGAATTTTTAAATGAACATCATCATTCTGATTCTGATGACTCTTCTGGTTCAGAGGATTCTGTCTCAGAGATTGATGCTGATAAATCTTCATATTTAATTAAAATGGAATTTATTCGTTCTTTACTTAAAGAAGTACTAATTGCTTTAGAAATAGAGGATTCTGGTTCCTCTTGATACTCCTTCTAAACGTGTTTAAGCAAATTATATCCTGTGCCGTCTGACAGATTAGAATTTTGGGACAAAATCCCTAAAGTTGATGGGGCTATTTCTACCCTTGCTAAACGTACTACTATTCCTACGTCAGATGGGTACTTCGTTTTAAGGATCCTTTAGATAGAAAAAATTGAATCCTTTCTAAGAAAAGCTTATCTGTGTTCAGGTAATCTTCTTAGACCTGCTATACTCTTTGGCTGATGTTGCTGCAGCTTCAACTTTTTGGTTGGAAACTTTAGCGCAACAAGTAACAGATCATGATTCTCATGATATTATTATTCTTCTTCAGCATGCTAATAATTTTATCTGTGATGCCATTTTGATATTATCAGAGTTGATGTCAGGTTTATGTCTCTAGCTATTTTAGCTAGAAGAGCTTTATGGCTTAAGACTTGGAATTGCTGTATATGGCTTCTAAATCAACTCTACTTTCCATTTCTTTCCAGGGTAACAAATTATTTGGTTCTCAGTTGGATTCTATTATCTCAACTGTTACTGGTGGGAAAGGAACTTTTTTACCACAGGATAAAAAATCTAAAGGTAAAAACAGGGCTAATAATCGTTTTCGTTCCTTTCGTTTCAACAAAGAACAAAAGCCTAATCCTTCATCCTCAGGAGCAGTTTCAGTTTGGAAACCATCTCCAGTCTGGAATAAATCCAAGCCTGCTAGAAAGGCAAAGCCTGCTTCTAAGTCCTCATGAAGGTGCGGCCCTCATTCCAGCTCAGCTGGTAGGGGGCAGGTTACGTTTTTTCAAAGAAATTTGGGATCAATTCTGTTCACAAATCTTTGGATTCAGAACATTGTTTCAGAAGGGTACAGAATTGGTTTCAAGATGAGACCCTCCTGCAAAGAGATTTTTTCTTTCCCGTGTCCCAGTAAATCCAGTGAAAGCCTCAAGCATTTCTGAATTGTGTTTCAGATCTAGAGTTGGCTGGAGTAATTATGCCAGTTCCAGTTCCGGAACAGGGGATGGGGTTTTATTCAAATCTCTTCATTGTACCAAAGAAGGAGAATTCCTATAGACCAGGTTCTGGATCTAAAAATATTGAATCGTTATGTAAGGATACCAACGTTCAAGATGGTAACTGTAAGGACTATCTTGCCTTTTGTTCAGCAAGGGCATTATATGTCCACAATAGATTTACAGGATGCATATCTGCATATTCCGATTCATCCAGATCATTATCAGTTCCTGAGATTCTCTTTTCTGGACAAGCATTACCAGTTTGTGGCTCTGCCGTTTGGCCTAGCTACAGCTCCAAGAATTTTTACAAAGGTTCTCGGTGCCCTTCTGTCTGTAATCAGAGAACAGGGTATTGTGGTATTTCCTTATTTGGACGATATTTTTGGTACTTGCTCAGTCTTTACATTTAGCAGAATCTCATACGAATCGACTTGTGTTGTTTCTTCAAGATCATGGTTGGAGGATCAATTTACCAAAAAGTTCATTGATTCCTCAGACAAGGGTAACCTTTCTGGGTTTCCAGATAGATTCAGTGTCCATGACTCTGTCTTTAACAGACAAGAGACGTCTAAAATTGATTTCAGCTTGTCGAAACCTTCAGTCACAATCATTCCCCTTCGGTAGCCTTATGCATGGAAATTCTAGGTCTTATGACTGCTGCATCGGACGCGATCCCCTTTGCTCGTTTTCACATGCGACCTCTTCAGCTTTGTATGCTGAATCAATGGTGCAAGGATTACACAAAGATATCTCAATTAATATCTTTAAAACCGATTGTTCGACACTCTCTAAACGTGGTGGACAGATCACCATCGTTTAATTCAGGGGGCTTCTTTTGTGCTTCCGACCTGTGACTGTAATTTCAACAGATGCAAGTCTCACAGGTTGGGGAGCTGTGTGGGGATCTCTGACGGCACAAGGGAGTTTGGAATCTCAGGAGGTGAGATTACCGATCAATATTTTGGAACTCCGTGCAATTTTCAGAGCTCTTCAGTTTTGGCCTCTTCTGAAGAGAGAATCGTTCATTTGTTTTCAGACAGACAATGTCACAACTGTGGCATACATCAATCATCAAGGAGGGACTCACAGTCCTCTGGCTATGAAAGAAGTATCTCGAATTTTGGTTTGGGCGGAATCCAGCTCCTGTCTAATCTCTGCGGTTCATATCCCAGGTGTAGACAATTGGGAAGCGGATTATCTCAGTCGCCAAACGTTGCATCGAGCGAATGGTCTCTTCACCCAGAGGTATTTCTTCAGATTGTTCAAATGTGGGAAACTTCCAGAAAATAGATCTGATGGCGTCTCATCTAAACAAGAAACTTCCCAGATATCTGTCCAGATCCCGGGATCCTCAGGCGGAGGCAGTGGATGCATTATCACTTCCTTGGAAGTATCATCCTGCCTATATCTATCCGCCTCTAGTTCTTCTTCCAAGAGTAATCTCCAAGATTCTGAAGGAATGCTCGTTTGTTCTGCTGGTAGCTCCGGCATGGCCTCACAGGTTTTGGTATGCGGATCTTGTCCGGATGGCCTCTTGCCAACCGTGGACTCTTCCGTTAAGACCAGACCTTCTGTCACAAGGTCCTTTTTTCCATCAGGATCTGAAATCTTAAATTTAAAGGTATGGAGATTGAACGCTTGATTCTTGGTCAAAGAGGTTTCTCTGACTCTGTGATTAATACTATGTTACAGGCTCGTAAATCTGTATCTAGAGAGATATATTATAGAGTCTGGAAGACTTATATTTCTTGGTGTCTTTCACATCATTTTTCTTGGCATTCTTTTAGAATACCGAGAATTTTACAGTTTCTTCAGGATGGTTTAGATAAGGGGTTTGTCTGCAAGTTCCTTGAAAGGACAAATCTCTGCTCTTTCTGTTCTTTTTCACAGAAAGATTGCTATTCTTCCTGATATTCATTGTTTTGTACAAGCTTTGGTTCGTATAAAACCTGTCATTAAGTCAATTTCTCCTCCTTGGAGTTTGAATTTGGTTCTGGGAGCTCTTCAAGCTCCTCCCTTTGAACCTATGCATTCATTGGACATTAAATTACTTTCTTGGAAAGTTTTTTTGTTCCTTTTGGCCATCTCTTCTGCCAGAAGAGTTTCTGAATTATCTGCTCTTTCTTGTGAGTCTCCTTTTCTGATTTTTCATCAGGATAAGGAGGTGTTGCGAACTTCTTTTGAATTTTTACCTAAAGTTGTGAATTCCAACAACATTAGTAGAGAAATTGTGGTTCCTTCATTATGTCCTAATCCTAAGAATTCTAAGGAGAAATCATTGCATTCTTTGGATGTTGTTAGAGCTTTGAAATATTATGTTGAAGCTACTAAGGTCTTTCCGAAAGACTTCTAGTCTATTTGTTATCTTTTCCGGTTCTAGAAAAGGCCAGAAAGCTTCTGCCATTTCTTTGGCATCTTGGTTGAAATCTTTAATTCATCTTGCCTATGTTGAGTCGGGTAAAACTCCGCCTCAGAGGATTACAGCTCATTCTACCAGGTCAGTTTCTACTTCCTGGGCGTTTAGGAATGAAGCTTCGGTTGATCAGATTTGCAAAGCAGCAACTTGGTCCTCTTTGCATACTTTTACTAAATTCTACCATTTTTATGTATTTTCTTCTTCTGAAGCAGTTTTTGGTAGAAAAGTACTTCAGGCAGCGGTTTCAGTCTGAATCTTCTGCTTATGTTTTTCATTAAACTTTATTTTGGGGTGTGGATTATTTTCAGCAGGAATTGGCTGTCTTTATTTTATCCCTCCCTCTCTAGTGACTCTTGTGTGGAAAAGATCCACATCTTGGGTAATCATTATCCCATACGTCACTAGCTCATGGACTCTTGCTAATTACTTGAAAGAAAACATAATTTATGTAAGAACTTACCTGATAAAATCATTTCTTTCATATTAGCAAGAGTCCATGAGGCCCCGCCCTTTTTTTGTGGTGGTTTATGATTTTTGTATAAAGCACAATTATTCCAATTCCTTATTTTTTATGCTTTCGCACTTTTTTATCACCCCACTTCTTGGCTATTCGTTAAACTGAATTGTGGGTGTGGTGAGGGGTGTATTTATAGCATTTTGAGGTTTGGGAAACTTTGCCCCTCCTGGTAGGAATGTATATCCCATACGTCACTAGCTCATGGACTCTTGCTAATATGAAAGAAATGAATTTATCAGGTAAGTTCTTACATAAATTATGTTTTTATGTCATTTTATCTGATATAAAATCATTGTTTTTAGCCATTTTTTACTAGAAAAGTTTTATGGCTTAAATCTCTGATTTGGTATTTATATTTAGATTACTATCTTATTATTTAAGGATAGTAATTTTTAAAGGTTTTCTATTGGATTTTATTATCTCTATTGCTGGGGAAAAGGGAGTCTTTTCTGTCCTAAGTTTTGAAATCTAAGGGTAATTTTTTAAACTTCTAATTTTTTTTCATTCCTATAAGGCCTCTGGCTCTGATCTAGATTTGTTTCTGATGTTGAATAGTTCAAAGCCTTATTAATTTCAGCCCCTAAGACTGCATGAAGGTGCAGTCTTTTATATAGTTCTACTTGTGTGTGTGTGTGTGGGGGGGGGGGGGGGGGGCAGATTGTATTTATTTCAACGCTTTGGAACTTTTTTCTGTTCAAATCAGTGGATTCAGAATATTATTTTTCTCAGGGGTATCGTTTAGGTTTCAGAATGAAAACCTCCCATGGGAAGATTCTTTTCCATGTTTCGGAACGGCGAGGTTAAGGGGTTAATAGGTATAGTTAGTGTTGGTGATGTTGGGGTGCGGTTTAGGGGTTAATAGGTTAAGGTAGTGTTAGTGATGTGGGGGTGGACGGTGATTTAGGGGTTAATAGGTTTATTTAGTGGCAGCGTGGGTGGTGGCAGCAGTTTAACATAATTTTGTTTCGGCAATCGCTGCAACATTAGCTAGAAATAACGATTCGGTATTCATTTAGGTTTAAAACAAAACGAATACTGAATGTTTGTGGAATATTTATATTATTTTTTGTTAAACAAATGTAAATGTTCCTTTGCTACAGGTGAAAAAGTTCAGCTGTAGCGTTACATACTTACCTTTAGCGTGCAGGAGAGCCATGCTGATCCCGACTCTTCTTTCACAAAGCTAATATGAGGCTTAGCGCTGTGGATCCCATGGCCTGAAGTGCAGTCCCTGAGATTCGCTGCGCTAAGCCTCCAATTAGCACGCCCCGGGATTCTGTGAAAAAGGGTCGGGATTAGCTCTCCAGCATTATAGAGTTAAGTATTTTTAACCCCTATGGTAAAGAATCAAATGTCAATATTTCTTAGTTGTAACAAACCAAATGCACTGGTGTAATTATTTTATTCAAATGAATTTAAAGGGATATTAAACAAATCTCCTTTAGTAAATAAATATATTAAATCAAAGTAAACATAAAAAGAAACAGATTATATTTAAAAAAAAAACAGCAAACAATTTGCTTGTTTTCTTGAAAAATAAGTACTCAGAAATTTTCAGTGTAGCCACTACATATTGTGACATAAGGGAGCTGACATGCTGAGAACTTAAAGGGACAGTCTACACCAATTTTATGTTGTTGTTTAAAAAGATAGATAATCCTTTTATTACCCATTCCCCAGTTCTGCATAACCAACACTGTTATATTAATACACTTTTTACCTCTGTGATAACCTTGTATCTAGGCCTCTGCAAACTGCCCCCTTATGTCAGTCCTTTTGACAGACATGCATTTGAGCCAATCAGTGCTGACTCATATAACTCCACGGGAGTGAGCACAATGATACCTATATGGCATTCATAAACTAGCAGTGTCTAAATGTGAAAAACTGTCAAAATGCACTGAGATAAGAGGCGGCCTTCAAGGACTTAAACATTAGTTTTTATTTTACAGGTAAATTTCTCTTTATTTTAGCTAGGTAAGCTATTAAATAGTTAATAACTAATTACTATTGTACCTAGTTAAAAAAAATTGAAAGTTACCTGTAAAATAAAAATAAATCCTAAGATAGCTACAATATAATTATTATTTATATTGTAGCTATATTAGGGTTTATTTTAAAGGTAAGTATTTAGTTTTAAAAAGGATTAATTTAGTTCATAATAGAAATATTATTTAGATTTATTTAATTAATATTTAAGTTAGGGGGGTGTTAGGGTTAGTGTTAGACTTAGGTTTAGGGGTTAATAAATTTATTACAGTGGCGGTGGTGTAGTGGGGGGCAGGATAGGGGGTTAATAAATGTATTATAGGTTGGCGATGGTGTAGGGGGGGGCAGATTAGGGGTTAATAAATTTAATATAGGTTGCCGGCAGGGTCTGGGAGCGGCGGTTTTAGGGGTTTAAACTATTTATTTAGTTTGCGGTGAGGTGCGGGATCAGCAGGATAGGGGTTAATAACTTTATTATAGAGGGCGGGCGGTATAGGGGGGGCAGGATAGGGGTTACTAGGTATAATGTAGGTGGCGGTGGGCTCCGGGGAGCGGCGGTTTAGGGGTTAATATGTATAGAGTAGCTTGCGGTGGGCTCCGGGAGCGGCGGTTTAGGGGGTAAACACTTTATGTAGTTGCGGCAAGTGTAGGGGGGGACAGCTTGGGGTGTTTAGACTCGGGGGTACAAGTTTAGGGTGTTAGGTGTAGACAGCTCCCATAGAAATCAATGGGACTGTCGGGCAGCAGCGAACTTGTATCTTTCGCTATGGTCAGACTCCCCATTGATTCCTATGGATCCGCCGCCTCCAGGGTGGCGGTTTGAAAAACCAGGTACGCTGGGCCGGAAAAGTGCCGAGCGTACCTGCTAGTTTTTTTATAATTTAGCAAAAAGTAGTCAGATTGTGCCGTTACTTGTGTGCGGAAACATCCTGGAGTGACGTAAGAATCCCGACGGATCGAAGTTTACGTCACATAAATTCTACTTTTGCCGGTCTCTAGGCCTTGATAACTAAGGCGAATCAGCCTCGCCACAAATACGCTGCGGATTCCCAGCGTATTTGAGGTTGACGGCTTGATAACTAGGCCCCTATGACTGCTATTCTGCCTTCAATTAACATACACAATCTCTCCTAACTTCTCATATATCTATGAAGTTTGTATTGATCGGACAGCATACTGTAGTATTTCTGCTGATGTTGTTACTCTGACTCAGAGGATCATATTTCAGAGATTTATTTTGTTAAATCAAACTTTTCAAATTGAATGTATTCATTCTTTATTAAGAGTATTGTTTACTTTGAGGAATCTAGTCCTCTTGATAACTAAGATAGCAAATGTTTTAATTCTGTTTTTTTAAGCTTCTGAGGTAACTCTTGACGTTTTTCTTTTTCCAGATGCTATTTTATCATATGTTTATCAAGGATTGTAAATGTAGTGCTTCTTTTTACCTTTTTTCTAGGTTTTAAAAGCTATATCCTTTTTCTATGGCTATTTCTTCTCTTGCTGAATGTAATTCTATCCTATGGAAGTACTCAGAAATTCTCAGTGTAGCCACTACATATTGTGACATAAGGGAGCTGACATGCTGAGAACTTAAAGGGACAGTCTACACCAATTTTTTGTTGTTGTTTAAAAAGATAGATAATCCTTTTATTACCCCATTTCTTCAGTTTTGCATAACCAACACTGTTATATTAAAGGGACAGTCTACACCCAGAATGTTTATTATTTTAAAAGAAAGATAATCCCCTTTATTACCCATTCCCCAGTTTTGCATAACCAACACAGTTATAATAATATACTTTTAACTCTGTGATTATCTTGTATCTAAGCCTCTGCAAACTGCCCCTTTATTTCATTTCTTTTGACAGACTTGCAGTCTAGCCAATCAGTGCCTGCTCCCAGATAACTTTCACGTGCACGAGCACAGTGTTATCTATTATGAAATACGTGAACTAACACCCTCTAGTGGTGAAAAACTGTTAAATGCATTCTGAAAAGAGGTGGCCCTTCAAGGTCTAAGAAATTAGCATATGAACCTCCTAGGTTAAGCTTTCAAACTAAGAATACCAAGGAGAACAAAGCAAAATTGGTGATAAAAGTAATTTGGAAAATTGTTTAAAATTACATGCTCTATCTGAATCATGAAAGTTTATTTTGGCCTAGACTGTCCCTTTAATACACTTTTTACCTCTGTGATAACCTTGTATCTAGGCCTCTGCAAACTGCCCCCTTATGTCAGTCCTTTTGACAAACATGCATTTGAGCCAATCAGTGCTGACTCAAATAACTCCACAGGAGTGAGCACAATGATACCTATATGGCATTCATAAACTAGCAGTGTCTAAATGTGAAAAACTGTCAAAATGCACTGAGATAAGAGGCGGCCTTCAAGGGCTTAAACATTAGCATATGAGCCTATCTAGGTTTAGCTTTCAACAAAGAATACAAAGAGAACAAAGCAAATGTCATGATAAAAGACAATTGAAAAGTTGTTTAAAATTGCATGCCCTATCTGAATCATACAAGTTTAATTTTGACTTAACTGTCCCTTTGTGTCATTTTGTCCTCTCCTGAGCATGGGGAAAAAACTGACTTCCTGTTACTGTTCAATGAATGCAAAAGAAAGCCATTTTAAGTTGTTCTAGCAGATTTATGAAGTCAAACTATATATGTCTTCCTGTAGAGATTCAAGCCCCCTTTTGGGGCTGTGACAGGAAATAATGCACCCTGCATAAATTAAAGCTAAAAAGGAGAAATAAAAGGTAACATATTTTAAATATGATATCAAGGATTCTAAATGTAGTGCTTCTTTTTACCTTTTTTCTAGGTTTTAAAAGCTATATCCTTTTTCTATAGCTATTTCTTCTCTTGCTGAATGAAGATATTTCTTCTATTAGGGATCATTTAGATAGGAAGCATATTTACATCTTCGCCATCTTTTATAACCTGCCATTTCTATGGCTGATGTTTTAGTTATCAGATTTTGATTTGTCTAAGCATTGTTCTTTTACTTCAACATGCTAATCATTTCATTTATGATGTTGTATTTTATGTCATTTTATCTGATATAAAATCATTGTTTTTAGCCATTTTTACTAGAAAAGTTTTATGGCTTAAATCTCTGATTTGGTATTTATAACATAATTTATGTAAGAACTTACCTGATAAATTCATTTCTTTCATATTAACAAGAGTCCATGAGCTAGTGACGTATGGGATATACATTCCTACCAGGAGGGGCAAAGTTTCCCAAACCTTAAAATGCCTATAAATACACCCCTCACCACACCCACAAATCAGTTTAACGAATAGCCAAGAAGTGGGGTGATAAGAAAAAGTGCGAAGCATATAAAATAAGGAATTGGAATAATTGTGCTTTATACAAAAAAATCATAACCACCACAAAAAAGGGTGGGCCTCATGGACTCTTGTTAATATGAAAGAAATGAATTTATCAGGTAAGTTCTTACATAAATTATGTTTTCTTTCATGTAATTAACAAGAGTCCATGAGCTAGTGACGTATGGGATAATGACTACCCAAGATGTGGATCTTTCCACACAAGAGTCACTAGAGAGGGAGGGATAAAATAAAGACAGCCAATTCCTGCTGAAAATAATCCACACCCAAAATAAAGTTTAACAAAAAACATAAGCAGAAGATTCAAACTGAAACCGCTGCCTGAAGAACTTTTCTACCAAAAACTGCTTCAGAAGAAGAAAATACATCAAAATGGTAGAATTTAGTAAAAGTATGCAAAGAAGACCAAGTTGCTGCTTTGCAGATCTGGTCAACCGAAGCTTCATTCCTAAACGCCCAGGAAGTAGATACTGACCTAGTAGAATGAGCTGTAATTCTTTGAGGCGGAGTTTTACCCGACTCAACATAGGCAAGATGAATTAAAGATTTCAACCAAGATGCCAAAGAAATGGCAGAAGCTTTCTGGCCTTTCCTAGAACCAGAAAAGATAACAAATAGACTAGAAGTCTTACGGAAAGATTTCGTAGCTTCAACATAATATTTCAAAGCTCTAACAACATCCAAAGAATGCAATGATTTCTCCTTAGAATTCTTAGGATTAGGACATAATGAAGGAACCACAATTTCTCTACTAATGTTGTTGGAATTCACAACTTTAGGTAAAAATTCAAAAGAAGTTCGCAACACCGCCTTATCCTGATGAAAAATCAGAAAAGGAGACTCACACGAAAGAGCAGATAATTCAGAAACTCTTCTAGCAGAAGAGATGGCCAAAAGGAACAAAACTTTCCAAGAAAGTAATTTAATGTCCAATGAATGCATAGGTTCAAACGGAGGAGCTTGAAGAGCTCCCAGAACCAAATTCAAACTCCAAGGAGGAGAAATTGACTTAATGACAGGTTTTATACGAACCAAAGCTTGTACAAAACAATGAATATCAGGAAGAATAGCAATCTTTCTGTGAAAAAGAACAGAAAGAGCAGAGATTTGTCCTTTCAAAGAACTTGCGGACAAACCCTTATCCAAACCATCCTGAAGAAATTGTAAAATTCTCGGTATTCTAAAAGAATGCCAAGAAAAATGATGAGAAAGACACCATGAAATATAAGTCTTCCAGACTCTATAATATATCTCTCGAGATACAGATTTACGAGCCTGTAACATAGTATTAATCACGGAGTCAGAGAAACCTCTATGACCAAGAATCAAGCGTTCAATCTCCATACCTTTAAATTTAAGGATTTCAGATCCGGATGGAAAAAAGGACCTTGTGACAGAAGGTCTGGTCTTAACGGAAGAGTCCATGGCTGGCAAGATGCCATCCGGACAAGATCCGCATACCAAAACCTGTGAGGCCATGCCGGAGCTATTAGCAGAACAAACGAGCATTCCCTCAGAATCTTGGAGATTACTCTTGGAAGAAGAACTAGAGGCGGAAAGATATAGGCAGGATGATACTTCCAAGGAAGTGATAATGCATCCACTGCCTCCGCCTGAGGATCCCGGGATCTGGACAGATACCTGGGAAGTTTCTTGTTTAGATGAGAGGCCATCAGATCTATCTCTGGGAGCCCCCACAATTGAACAATCTGAAGAAATACCTCTGGGTGAAGAGACCATTCGCCCGGATGCAACGTTTGGCGACTGAGATAATCCGCTTCCCAATTGTCTACACCTGGGATATGAACCGCAGAGATTAGACAGGAGCTGGATTCCGCCCAAACCAAAATTCGAGATACTTCTTTCATAGCCAGAGGACTGTGAGTCCCTCCTTGATGATTGATGTATGCCACAGTTGTGACATTGTCTGTCTGAAAACAAATGAACGATTCTCTCTTCAGAAGAGGCCAAAACTGAAGAGCTCTGAAAATTGCACGGAGTTCCAAAATATTGATCGGTAATCTCACCTCCTGAGATTCCCAAACTCCTTGTGCCGTCAGAGATCCCCACACAGCTCCCCAACCTGTGAGACTTGCATCTGTTGAAATTACAGTCCAGGTCGGAAGAACAAAAGAAGCCCCCTGAATTAAACGATGGTGATTTGTCCACCACGTTAGAGAGTGTCGAACAATCGGTTTTAAAGATATTAATTGAGATATCTTCGTGTAATCCCTGCACCATTGGTTCAGCATACAGAGCTGAAGAGGTCGCATGTGAAAACGAGCAAAGGGGATCGCGTCCGATGCAGCAGTCATAAGACCTAGAATTTCCATGCATAAGGCTACCGAAGGGAATGATTGTGACTGAAGGTTTCGACAAGCTGTAATCAATTTTAGACGTCTCTTGTCTGTTAAAGACAGAGTCATGGACACTGAATCTATCTGGAAACCCAGAAAGGTTACCCTTGTTTGAGGAATCAAAGAACTTTTTGGTAAATTGATCCTCCAACCATGATCTTGAAGAAACAACACAAGTCGATTCGTATGAGACTCTGCTAAATGTAAAGACGGAGCAAGTACCAAGATATCGTCCAAATAAGGAAATACCACAATACCCTGTTCTCTGATTACAGACAGAAGGGCACCGAGAATCTTTGTGAAAATTCTTGGAGCTGTAGCAAGGCCAAACGGTAGAGCCACAAATTGGTAATGCTTGTCTAGAAAAGAGAATCTCAGGAACTGATAATGATCTGGATGAATCGGAATATGCAGATATGCATCCTGTAAATCTATTGTGGACATATAATTCCCTTGCTGAACAAAAGGCAATATAGTCCTTACAGTTACCATCTTGAACGTTGGTATCCTTACATAACGATTCAATAATTTTAGATCCAGAACTGGTCTGAAGGAATTCTCCTTCTTTGGTACAATGAAGAGATTTGAATAAAACCCCATCCCCTGTTCCGGAACTGGAACTGGCATAATTACTCCAGCCAACTCTAGATCTGAAACACAATTCAGAAATGCTTGAGCTTTCACTGGATTTACTGGGACATGGGAAAGAAAAAATCTCTTTGCAGGAGGTCTCATCTTGAAACCAATTCTGTACCCTTCTGAAACAATGTTCTGAATCCAAAGATTGTGAACAGATTTGATCCAAATTTCTTTGAAAAAACGTAACCTGCCCCCTACCAGCTGAACTGGAATGAGGGCCGTACCTTCATGTGAACTTAGAAGCAGGCTTTGCCTTTCTAGCAGGCTTGGATTTATTCCAGACTGGAGATGGTTTCCAAACTGAAACTGCTCCTGAGGACGAAGGATCAGGCTTTTGTTCTTTGTTGAAACGAAAGGAACGAAAACGATTGTTAGCCCTGTTTTTACCTTTAGATTTTTTATCCTGTGGTAAAAAAGTTCCTTTCCCACCAGTAACAGTTGAAATAATAGAATCCAACTGAGAACCAAATAATTTGTTTCCCTGGAAAGAAATGGAAAGTAGAGTTGATTTAGAAGCCATATCAGCTCTTCTGGCTAAGATAGCCAGAGACATAAATCTAACATCAACTCTAATAATATCAAAAATGGCATCACAGATGAAATTATTAGCATGCTGGAGAAGAATAATAATATCATGAGAATCACGATTTGTTACTTGTTGCGCTAGAGTTTCCAACCAAAAAGTTGAAGCTGCAGCAACATCAGCCAATGATATAGCAGGTCTAAGAAGATTACCTGAACATAGATAAGCTTTTCTTAGAAAAGATTCAATTTTTCTATCTAAAGGATCCTTAAACGAGGTACCATCTGACGTAGGAATGGTAGTACGTTTAGCAAGGGTAGAAATAGCCCCATCAACTTTAGGGATTTTGTCCCAAAATTCTAACCTGTCAGGCGGAACAGGATATAATTGCTTAAAACGTTTAGAAGGAGTAAATGAATTACCCAATTTATCCCATTCCTTAGCAATTACTGCAGAAATAGCATTAGGAACAGGAAAGACTTCTGGAATAACCGCAGGAGCTTTAAAAACCTTATCCAAACGTATAGAATTAGTATCAAGAGGACTAGAATCCTCTATTTCTAAAGCAATTAGTACTTCTTTAAGTAAAGAGCGAATAAATTCCATCTTAAATAAATATGAAGATTTATCAGCATCAATCTCTGAGACAGAATCCTCTGAACTAGAAGAGTCCAAAGAATCAGAATGATGGTGTTCATTTAAAAATTCATCTGTAGAGAGAGAAGATTTAAAAGACTTTTTACGTTTACTAGAAGGAGAAATAACAGACAAAGCCTTCTTTATGGATTCAGAAACAAAATCTCTTATGTTATCAGGAACATTCTGCACCTTAGATGTTGAGGGAACTGCAACAGGCAATGGTACATCACTAAAGGAAATATTATCTGCTTTAACAAGTTTGTCATGACAATTAATACAAACAACAGCTGGAGAAATAGCTACCAAAAGTTTACAGCAGATACACTTAGCTTTGGTAGATCCAGCAGGCAGTGGTTTTCCTGTAGTATCTTCTGGCTCAGATGCAACGTGAGACATCTTGCAATATGTAAGAGAAAAAACAACATATAAAGCAAAATAAATCAAATTCCTTATAAGACAGTTTCAGGAATGGGAAAAAAATGCCAAACATCAAGCTTCTAGCAACCAGAAGCAAATGAAAATGAGACTGAAATAATGTGGAGACAAAAGCGACGCCCATATTTTTTGGCGCCAAATAAGACGCCCACATTATTTGGCGCCTAAATGCTTTTGGCGCCAAAAATGACGCCACATCCGGAACGCCGACATTTTTGGCGCAAAATAACGTCAAAAAAATGACGCAACTTCCGGCGACACGTATGACGCCGGAAACGGAAATGAATTTTTGCGCCAAAAAAATCTGCGCCAAAAATGACGCAATAAAATGAAGCATTTTCAGCCCCCGCGAGCCTAACAGCCCACAGGGAAAAAAGTCAAATTTTTGAGGTAAGACAAAATATGATAATTTAAAGCATAATCCCAAATATGAAACTGACTGTCTGGAAATAAGGAAAGTTGAACATTCTGAGTCAAGGCAAATAAATGTTTGAATACATATATTTAGAACTTTATAAATAAAGTGCCCAACCATAGCTTAGAGTGTCACAGAAAATAAGACTTACTTACCCCAGGACACTCATCTACATGTTTGTAGAAAGCCAAACCAGTACTGAAACGAGAATCAGTAGAGGAAATGGTAAATATAAGAGTATATCGTCGATCTGAAAAGGGAGGTAAGAGATGAATCTCTACGACCGATAACAGAGAACCTTATGAAATAGACCCCGTAGAAGGAGATCACTGCATTCAATAGGCAATACTCTCCTCACATCCCTCTGACATTCACTGCACGCTGAGAGGAAAACCGGGCTCCAACTTGCTGCGGAGCGCATATCAACGTAGAATCTAGCACAAACTTACTTCACCACCTCCCTTGGAGGCAAAGTTTGTAAAACTGATTTGTGGGTGTGGTGAGGGGTGTATTTATAGGCATTTTAAGGTTTGGGAAACTTTGCCCCTCCTGGTAGGAATGTATATCCCATACGTCACTAGCTCATGGACTCTTGTTAATTACATGAAAGAAATTTAGATTACTATCTTATTATTTAAGGATAGTAATTTTTAAAGTTTTTCTATTGGATTTTATTATCTCTATTGCTGGGGAAAAGGGAGTCTTTTCTGTCCTAAGTTTTGAAATCTAAGGGTAATTTTTTAAACTTCTAATTTTTTTTCCATTCCTATAAGGCCTCTGGCTCTGATCTAGATTTGTTTCTGATGTTGAATAGTTCCAAGCCTTATTAATTTCAGCCCCTAAGACTGCATGAAGGTGCAGTCTTTTATATAGTTCTACTTGTGTGTGTGTGTGGGGGGGGGGGGGGGGGCAGATTGTATTTATTTCAACGCTTTTGGACAGTTTCTGTTCAAATCAGTGGATTCAGAATATTATTTTTCTCAGGGGTATCGTTTAGGTTTCAGAATGAAAACCTCCCATGGGAAGATTCTTTTCCATGTTTCGGAACGGCGGTTAAGGGGTTAATAGGTATAGTTAGTGTTGGTGATGTGGGGGTGCGGTTTAGGGGTTAATAGGTTTAGGTAGTGTTAGTGATGTGGGGTGGACGGTGATTTAGGGGTTAATAGGTTTATTTAGTGGCAGCGTGGGTGGTGGCAGCAGTTTAACATAATTTTGTTTCGGCAATCGCTGCAACATCAGCTAGAAATAACGATTCGGTATTCATTTAGGTTTAAACAAAACGAATACTGAATGTTTGTGGAATATTTATATTATTTTTTGTTAAACAAATGTAAATGTTCCTTTGCTACAGGTGAAAAAGTTCAGCTGTAGCGTTACATACTTACCTTTAGCGTGCAGGAGAGCCATGCTGATCCCGACTCTTCTTCACAAAGCTAATATGAGGCTTAGCGCTGTGGATCCCATGGCCTGAAGTGCAGTCCCTGAGATTCGCTGCGCTAAGCCTCCAATTAGCACGCCCCGGGATTCTGTGAAAAAGGGTCGGGATTAGCTCTCCAGCATTATAGAGTTAAGTATTTTTAACCCCTATGGTAAAGAATCAAATGTCAATATTTCTTAGTTGTAACAAACCAAATGCACTGGTGTAATTATTTTATTCAAATTAATTTAAAGGGATATTAAACAAATCTCCTTTAGTAAATAAATATATTAAATCAAAGTAAACATAAAAAGAAACAGATTATATTAAAAAAAAACAGCAAACAATTTGCTTGTTTTCTTGAAAAATAAGTACTCAGAAATTCTCAGTGTAGCCACTACATATTGTGACATAAGGGAGCTGACATGCTGAGAACTTAAAGGGACAGTCTACACCAATTTTATGTTGTTGTTTAAAAAGATAGATAATCCTTTTATTACCCATTCCCCAGTTCTGCATAACCAACACTGTTATATTAATACACTTTTTACCTCTGTGATAACCTTGTATCTAGGCCTCTGCAAACTGCCCCCTTATGTCAGTCCTTTTGATAGACATGCATTTGAGCCAATCAGTGCTGACTCATATAACTCCACGGGAGTGAGCACAATGATACAGTGACGTGCAGTGACGTCAGAGGCTGGTGAGGCAGTGGCTTGGATACGCCTTCATTCTTTAGATATCCTTTGTTGAAGAAATAGCAATGCACATTGGTGAGCCAATCACATGAGGTATCTATGTGCAGCCACCAATCAGTAGCTACTGAGCATATTTAGATATGATTTTCAACAAAGGATATCAAAAGAATGAAGACAATTAGATATTAGATGTAAATTGGAAAGTTATTTAAATTGCATGTTCTTTTTAAATCATGAAAGAAAACATATGGGTTTCATGTCCCTTTAAATGGTGTCTTGGAAAACTGGTCAACTTAGTAAACATCTGATTTTAGTCTAAAGGATGTAACAGAAACACTTGCCAGATAACAAAATGCTTGCTCTGATTATGAAATCTAGAAATCCATGCCCATTAAAATATGTTTAAAACATACTTTTTACTTTAATGCTGCAAATTATGATTATAGATTCTTTCATTATTCAGTAAATATAAAAATGTCTTGATCCAGTGGCGGCTGGTGAAATTTAAAGATGGTGGGGCGCTTGACCCCACCCCTTTAAATAAAGCCACACCATCAGATGGCACTACCAATTCATTAATTAAATAAATAAAAGATAGACAGAAACACATACACAGAGGGTTAGAGAGAGAAAGAGAGGGAAAGAGAGAGAAAGAGAAAGACACACACAGAGGGTTAGAGAGAGAGAGAAAGGGAGAGAGAGATACACACACACACAGAGGGTTAGAGAGAGAGAAAGAGAGAGAGAGACACACACACACACACAGAGGGTTAGAGAGAGAGAGAGAGAGAGAGAGACACACACACAGAGGGTTAGAGAGAGAGAGAGAGACACACACAGAGGGTTAGAGAGAGAGAGAAAGAGAGAGAGAGAGAGAGAGACACACAGAGGGTTAGAGAGAGAGAGAAAGAGAGAGAGACACACAATCACACACAGAGGGTTAGAGAAAGAGAGAGAGAGACACAATCAAACACAGAGGGTTATAGAGACACATAAGGGATGAGAGAGTCAGAGGGGGAGGAAGAGAGACAGAGAGACCATGGGGGAGAACAACACATAAGGAGAGAGATGGATAGATAGATAGAGAGAGAGAGAGAGAGAGAGAGAGAGAGACACACACACACACACAAGGGGGGAGGGAGAGAGACCACTGCATTTTTAAGTAATAAAACAGCAGAGCTACAGAGAGTTCAGAAAGTGAAGGCAAGCTGTTAAGTTAGTGGGTGTAAAGGTTGAGGAAACAAAATACAAAAACGATCCTTCAACTGCTGTTAAAGAGTAAAAACACAAAAAACACTAAATCACATTCATTAAATTATAATTTTCACTAACAGAATCCCTTTCATTGAAATCTAAGGTTGTAGAACTTACTTCAAAGATGTGTCTTAAACACTGCTTATTGAATGAATCTCTTCCTGCTCTGCCTCTGTCTGTATTAAGGAAGTGACAGTGGCACATTCCACTGCACTTAGAGGGGAAGTACAGAACTCTCTTTTTCACTTTAGCAAAAGCTAGCAGCTTCACAGCAACAAAATAAATTAAAGTAGTTTTTTTCCGTTTTTGTTTTGTTTTATATGATTTAACATCCAGCCCCAACCCTAAGTTCCACTTACTAATGCCTCTCACTGGATTGGTTCAGCCCAAATAGGACTGCCTCAAATAAGCAATTATGGGACATGCAATGAGCTTAACCACTTTAATCCAGTAGGTGGCGCAGCATGTTGTGTAATGGTGGGCAGACCTGCTTGTGCCTCTCCATTGCACAACATGTATCTGTGAAAAAAAATTTATTTTTTTATTTTTTTAAAGCCCATAAAAAATATATATTTTTGCCCATATGAGAGGTGAAGCACTGCCTCACCTGCCTCTAGTGACTGCACATCGCTGCAATGATACCTATATGGCATTCATAAACTAGCAGTGTCTAAATGTGAAAAACTGTCAAAATGCACTGAGATAAGAGGCGACCTTCAAGGACTTAAACATTAGCATATGAGCCTATCTAGGTTTAGCTTTCAACAAAGAATACAAAGAGAACAAAGCAAATGTCATGATAAAAGTAAATTGAAAAGTTGTTTAAAATTGCATGCCCTATTTGAATCATACAAGTTTAATTTTGACTTAACTGTCCCTTTACGTTGCATTGTGTCCTCTCCTGAGCATGGGGAAAAAAACTGACTTCCTGTTACTGTTCAATGAATGCAAAAGAAAGCCATTTCTTTCATGTAATTAGCAAGAGTCCATGAGCTAGTGACGTATGGGATATACATTCCTACCAGGAGGGGCAAAGTTTCCCAAACCTTAAAATGCCTATAAATACACCCTTCACCACACCCACAATTCAGTTTTACAAACTTTGCCTCCGATGGAGGTGGTGAAGTAAGTTTGTGCTAGATTCTACGTTGATATGCGCTCCGCAGCAAGTTGGAGGCCCGGTTTTTTCCTCTCAAGCGTGCAGTGAATGTCAGAGGGATGTGAGGAGAGTATTGCCCTATTTGAATGCCAGTGATCTCCCTTCTACGGGGTCTTATTTCATAGGTTCTCTGTTATCGGTCGTAGAGATTCATCTCTTACCTCCCTTTTCAGATCGACGATATACTCTTATATATACCATTACCTCTGCTGATTCTCGTTTCAGTACTGGTTTGGCTTTCTACAAACATGTAGATGAGTGTCCTGGGGTAAGTAAATCTTATTTTCTGTGACACTCTAAGCTATGGTTGGGCACTTTGTTTATAAAGTTCTAAATATATGTATTCAAACATTTATTTGCCTTGACTCAGAATGTTCAACATTCCTTATTTTTCAGACAGTCAGTTTCATATTTGGGATAAATGCATTTGTTTCAATCATTTTTTCTTACCTTAAAAAATTTGACTTTTTCCCTGTGGGCTGTTAGGCTCGCGGGGGCAGAAAATGCTTCATTTTATTGCGTCATTCTTGGCGCGGACTTTTTTGGCGCAAAATTTTTTTTCTGTTTCCGGCGTCATACGTGTCGCCGGAAGTTGCGTAATTTTTTGACGTTTTTTTTGCGTCAAAAATGTCGGCGTTCCGGATGTGGCGTCATTTTTGGCGCCAAAAGCATTTAGGCGCCAAATAATGTGGGCGTCTTTTTTGGCGCTAAAAAATATGGGCGTCATTTTTGTCTCCACATTATTTAAGTCTCATTATTTATTGCTTCTGGTTGCTAGAAGCTTGTTCACTGGCATTTTTTTCCCATTCCTGAAACTGTCATTTAAGGAATTTGATCAATTTTGCTTTATATGTTGTTTTTTTCTTTTACATATTGCAAGATGTTCCACGTTGCAACTGAGTCAGAAGATACTTCAGGAAAATCACTGCCCAGTGCTGGAGCTACCAAGCTAAGTGTATCTGCTATAAACTTTTGGTATCTGTTTCTCCAGCTGTTGTTTGTATTGCATGTCATGTCAAACTTATTAATGCAGATAAAATTTCCTTTAGTACTGTTACATTACCTGTTGCTGTTCCGTCAACATCTAATTTTCAGAGTGTTCCTGATAACATAAGAGATTTTATTTTTTAAATCCATTAAGAAGGCTATGTCTGTTATTTCTCCTTCTAGTATACATAAAAGTCTTTTAAAACTTCTCTTTTTTCAGATGAATTTTTAAATGAACATCATCATTCTGATACTGATAATGGTTCTTCTGGTTCAGAGGTTTCTGTCTCAGAGGTTGATGCTGTTAAATCTTTGTATTTGTTCAAGATGGAATTTATTCGTTCTTTACTTAAAGAAGTATTATTTGCATTAGAAATAGAGGATTCTGGTCCTCTTGATACTAAATGTAAACGTTTAAATAAGGTTTTTTAAATCTCCTGTAGTTATTCCAGAAGTGTTTAATCTCCCTGATGCTATTTCTGAAGTAATTTCCAGGGAATGGAATAATTTGGGTAATTTATTTACTCCTTCTAGACGTTTAAGCAATTATATCCTGTGCCATCTGACAGATTAGAGTTTTTTGGGACAAAAATCCCTAAGGTTATGGGGCTGTCTCTACTCCTGCTAATGTACTACTATTCCTACGGCAGATAGTACTTCATTTAAGGATCCTTTAGATAGGAAAATTGAATCCTTTCTAAGAAAAGCTTACTTATGTTCAGGTAATCTTCTTAGACCTGCTATATTTTTAGCGGATGTTGCTGCAGCTTCACCTTTTTGGTTAGAAGCTTTAGCGCAACAAGTAACAGATCATAATTTTATAGCATTATTATTATTCTATAACATGCTAATAATTTTATTGGTGATACCATCTTTTTGATATCATTAGAGTTGATGTCAGGTATCTGTCTCTAGCTATTTTAGCTAGAAAAGCTTTATGGATTCAACTTGGAATGCTGATATGTCTTCTAAGTCGACTTTGCTTTCCCTTTCGTTCCAGGGTAAATAATCATTTTCGTTCCTTTCCTCACAACAAGGAACAAAAGCCTGATCCTTCATCCTCAGGAGCGGTATCAGTTTGGAAACTATTTCCAGTTTGGAATATATCCAAGCCTTATAGAAACCTATAGCCAGCTCCTAAGTACCCTATGAAGGTGCGGCCCTTATTCCCAGCCTCAGCTGGTATGGGGCAGAGATTACGTTTTCTTCAAAGAAATTTGGAATCAATTCCGTTCTCAATCTCTGGTTTCAGAACATCTGTTTCAGAAAGGTACAGAATTGGCTTCAAGTTAAGGCACTCTGCTAAGAGATTTTTTTCTTTCGTGTCCCCAGTTAACACAGCAAGGCTCAGCATTTCTGAAAATGTGTTTCAGATCTAGAGTTAGGCTGGAGTAATTATGCCAGTTCCAGTTCTGGAACAGGGGCTGGGGTTTTATTTTATCTCTTCATTGTACCAAAGAAGGTCAACTTCCTTCAGACCAGTTCCGGATCTGATCTTACTTGAATCGTTATGTTAGGATACCAACATTCAAGATGGTTACTGTAGGACTATCCTGCCCTTTTGTTTAGCAAGGGCATTATATGTCCTTCATAGATTTACAGGATGTGTATCTGCATATTCGATTCATCCAGATCACTTTTAGTGTCTGAGATTCTCTTTTTAGACAAGCATTACCAGTTTTGTGGCTTCTACCGTTTGGCCTAGCTCTCAGTTCCAAGAATTTTTTTCAAAGGTTCTCGGTGCCCTTCCTTTCTGTAATCAGAGAACAGGGTTTTGGTATTTTCCTATCAGTCTTCTCATTTTCGAAGAATCTCATACGAATCGACTTGTGTTGTTTCTTCAAGTTCATGGTTGGAGGATCAATTTACAATCAGTTCATTGATTCCCTCAGACAAGGGTAACCTTTTTAGGTTTCTAGATAGATCTCAGTGTCCTATGACTCTCTGTCCTTGTCAGACAACGAGAAGTTTAACATTGATATCAGCTTGTCAAAACCCTTCAGTCACAATTCATTCCCTTTGGTAGCCCTTATGCATGGAAATGTTAGGTCTTAGGACTGCCGCATCAGATGCGATCCTCCTTTGCTCGTTTTCACATGCGACCTCTTCAGCTCTGTATGGCTCGACCAATGGTGCAGGGATTACTCAAAGATATCTCAATTAATATCCTTTAAACCGATTTTACGACACTCTCCTGACATGGTGGACAGATCACCATTCGTTTAGTTCAGGGGGCTTCTTTGTTCTTCCCGAACCCTGGGACTATAATCTCAACAGATGCAAGTCTTACAGGTTGGGGAGCTGTGTGGGGGTATCCTGACGGCACAAGGGGTTTGGGAATCTCAGAGAGGTGAGATTTCCGATCAATATTTTGGAAACTCCGTGCAATTTTCAGAGCTCTCTTCAGTCTTGGGCCTCTTCTGAGAGAGAGTTGTTCCATTTGTTTTCAGATAGACAATGTCACAACTGTGGCATACATCTCAATCATCAAGGAGGGACTCACAGTCCTCTGGCCTATGAAAGAAGTATCTCGAATTTTGGTTCTGGGCGGGAATCCAGCTCCTGTCCTAATCTCTGCGGTTCAATATCCAGGTATGGACAATTGGAAAGCGGATTATCTCAGTCGCCCAAACGTTGCACCTTGGGCGAACTGGTCTCTTCACCCCAGGGGTATTTCCTCAGATTGTTCAAATGTGGGAACTCCCAGAAATAGATTGATTGGCCTTCTCATCTAAACAAGAAACTTCCCTGGTATCTGTCCGGATCCCGGGATCCTCGGGCGGAGGCAGTGGATGCATTTTTCACTTTCCTGGGAAGTATCATCCTGCCTATATCTTTCCCCGCCTCTAGTTTTTCTTCCAAGAGTAATCTCCAAGATTCTGAAGGAATGCTCGTTTGTATCTGCTGGTAGCTCCGGCATGGCCTCACAGGTTTTGGTAATGCGGATCTGGTCCGGATGGCCTCTTGTCACTCCGTTAGACCTCTTCCGTTAAGTCCAGACCTTCTGTTGCAAGGTCCTTTTTTTCCATCAGGATCTGAAATCCTCTAAACTTCTAACGGTATTAGGAGATTGAACGCTTGTTTCCTGGGTCAAAGAGGTATTCTCTGACTCTGTGATTTAATACTTTGGTTTACAGGCGAGAGAGATAATATTATAGAGTCTGGAAGACTTATAATATCTTGGTGTCTTTCTCATCATTTTTTGGCAATCTTTTAGAATACCGAGAATTTTTACAGTATCTTAGGATGGTTTAGATAAGGGTCTGTCCGCAAGTTCTTGAAAGGTCAAATCTCTGCCTCTTTCTGTTCATTTTTCATAGAAAGATTGCTATTCTTCCTGATATTCTTTGTTTTGTACAAGCTTTGGTTCGTATAAAACCCTGTCATTAAGTCCAATTTTCTCCTCTTTGGAGTTTGAATTTGGTTCTGGGGGCTCTTCAAGTTCCTCCGTTTGAAACCTATGCATTCAGTTGGACATTAAATTTACTTTCTTGGAAAGTTTGTGTTCCTTTTGGCAATCTCTTCTGTCAGAAGAGTTTCTGAATTATCTGCTCTTTTCTTGTGAGTCTCCTTTTCTGATTTTTCATCAGGATAAGGCGGTCTTGCGAACTTCTTTTGATTTTTTACCCTAAAGTTGTGAATTCTCCAACAACATTAGTAGAGAATTTGTGGTTCCTTCATTATGTCCTAATCCTAAGAATTCTAGGGAGAAATCGTTGCATTCTTTTTGGATGTTGTATAGAACTTTGAAATATTATGTTGAAGCTACTAAGTCATCTCCGTAAGACTTCTAGTTATTTGTTATCTTTTCGGATTCTAGAAAAGGCCTGAAAGCTTCTATCTGCCATTTTCTTTGGCATCTTGGTTTGAAATCTTTATTTCATCATGCTTATGTCGAGTCGGGTAAAAACTCCGCCTCTAAGGATTACAGTTCATTCTACTAGTTCAGTTTCTACTTCCTGGGCGTTTAGGAATGAAGCTTCGACTTGAATCAGATTTGCAAAGCAGCAACTTGGTCCTCTTTGCATACTTCTTCTCTAAATTCTACCATTTTGATGTGTTTTTTCTTCTGAAAGCAGTTTGGTAGAAAAGTTCTTCTGGGCAGTGGTTTCAGTTTGAATCTTCTGCTTATGTTTTTCATTTAACTTTATTTTGGGTGTGGATTATTTTCAGCAGGGAATTGGCTCTGTCTTTATTTTATCCCTCCACCCTCTCTAGTGACTCTTGTGTGGAAAGATCCCACATCTTGGGTAGTCATTATCCCATACGTCACTAGCTCATGGACTCTTGCTAATTACATGAAAGAAAACATAATTTATGTAAGAACTTACCTGATAAATTCATTTCTTTCATATTAGCAAGAGTCCATGAGGCCCGCCCTTTTTTGTGGTGGTTATGATTTTTTTGTATAAAGCACAATTATTCCAATTCCTTATTTTATATGCTTTCGCACTTTTTTCTTATCACCCCACTTCTTGGCTATTCGTTAAACTGAATTGTGGGTGTGGTGAGGGGTGTATTTATAGGCATTTTAAGGTTTGGGAAACTTTGCCCCTCCTGGTAGGAATGTATATCCCATACGTCACTAGCTCATGGACTCTTGCTAATATGAAAGAAATGAATTTATCAGGTAAGTTCTTACATAAATTATGTTTTTAAGTTGTTATATAGTTTGACTTCATAAATCTGCTAGATGTCTTCCTGTAGAGATCCAAGCCCCCTTTTGGGGCTGTGACAGGAAATAACTGGACCCTGTCATAAATTCAAGCTAAAAAGGAGAAATAAAAGGTAACGTATTTTAAATATGATAAATAATGCTTATTGCAATTATTTCTATTAAGTATAACCCCACTGCATAGTGTTTTTTTACTACAACAATGAAACAGTCTGTTTTGTATTCCTTTAATTCCCTACTATTAAAGGGATAAAAAGGTCAGATTTGAAATGTGCTTGGATACATTTCAGTTATAAATATAAGCCATTTTTGCAGTATACTCTACATTAGCAAAAATGCTTCAAGTAAAAGTTATTACTGTTTTTCAGCAGCATCACAGAGCTGGGGGTGGTGCTTTCTTTGTCTTGTGAAGACTTAAAGGGACAGTCCTACTCCAGACTTTTGTCATGGTTTAAAAGATAGATAATCCCTTTATTACCCATTCCCCAGTTTTGCATAAACACAGTTATATTAATACACATTCTTACTCTGTGATTACCTTGTTCCTAAGCATCCTGCAGACTGCCCCCTTATCTCAGTTCTTTTGACAGACACGCATTTTAGCCAATCAGTGCAGACTCTTAAATACCTCCACCTGGAGTGAGAACAATGTTAATATATGACACACATGAACTAGCAGTGTCTAACTGTCAAAACCCTGTAAAAATGCACGGAGATAAGAGTCAGTTCAACGGCTTCGAAATTAGCCTATTAGCTTTCCACAAACAATACAAATTTGATGATAAAAGTAAATTGGAAAGTTGTTTAAATCTGCATGCCCTATTGCAATCATGAAGATTTAATTTTGTAATTATTTGTAGTTTAATTTATTTAATTAAATTTAATGATAGTGTAGTGTTAGGTTTTATTGTAACTCTAGGTTAGGATATATTTTACAGGTAATTTTGTATTTCTTTTAGCTAGGTAGTTATTAAATAGTTAATAACTATTTAATAACTATTCTAACTAGCTAAAATAAATACCAAGTTACCTATAAAATAAATATAAATCCTAAGATAGCTACAATATAATTATTAACTACATTGTAGCTATCCTTAGGGTTTATTTTACAGGTAAGTATTTAGTTTTAAACTCGGAATAATTTATTTAAGTATAGTGTAGTGTTAGGTGTAATTGTAACTTAGGTTAGTTTTTATTTTACAGGTAAAATTTCTCTTTATTTTAGCTAGGTAAGCTATTAAATAGTTAACTAACTACTTTAATTACTATTGTACCTAGTTAAAAAATTGAAGTTACCTGTAAAATAAAAATAATCCTAAGATAGCTTACAATATAATTATTATTTATATTGTAGCCTATATTAGGGTTTATTTTAAAGGTAAGTATTTAGTTTTAAAAAGGATTAATTTAGTTCATAATAGGAAATATTATTTAGATTTATTTAATTAATATTTAGGTTTGGGGGGTGTTAGGGTTAGTGTTAGACTTAGGTTTAGGGGTGGTTTACTAAATCTTATTACAGTGGCGGCGATGTAGAGGGGGACACAGGATAGGGTTAATAAATGTATTATAGGTGGCGACGGTGTCAGGGGGGGCAGATTAGGGGTTAATAAATTTAATATAGGTTGCGGCAGGGTCTGGGAGCGGCGGTTTAGGGGTTAAACTATTTATTTAGTTGCGGCGAGGTGCGGGATCAGCAGGATAGGGGTTAATAACTTTATTATAGAGGGCGGCGGTATAGGGGGGGCAGGATAGGGGTTACTAGGTATAATGTAGGTGGCGGTGGGCTCCTGGAGCGGCGGTTTAGGGGTTAATACATTTATTATAGTTGCGGTGGGCTCAGGGAGCGGCGGTTTAGGGGTTAATATGTATAGAGTAGCTTGCGGTGGGCTCCGGGAGCGGCGGTTTAGGGGGTAAACACTTTATTTAGTTGCGGCAGTGTAGGGGGGACAGCTTAGGGGTGTTTAGACTCGGGGTACATGTGTTAGGTGTAGACAGCTCCCATAGAAATCAATGGGATGTCGGGCAGCAGCGAACTTGTACTTTCGCTATGGTCACACTCCCATTGATTCCTATGGGATCCGCCGCCTCCAGGGTGGTGGTTTGAAAACCAGGTACGCTGGGCCGGAAAAGTGCCGAGCGTACCTGCTAGTTTTTTGATAATTAGCAAAAGTAGTCAGATTGTGCCGTACTTGTGTGCGGAACATCTGGAGTGACGTAAGAATCGATCTGTGTCGGACTGAGTCCGGCGGATCGAAGTTTACGTCACAAAATTCTACTTTTGCCGGTCTCTAGCCTTTGATAACTAAGGCGAATCAGCCTCGCCACAAATACGCTGCAGAATTCCAGCGTATTTGAGGTTGACAGCTTGATAACTAGGCCCCTATGACTGCTATTCTGCCTTCAAATTAACATACACAATCTCTCCTAACTTCTCATATATCTATGAAGTTTGTATTGATCGACAGCATACTGTAGTATTTCTGCTGATGTTGTTACTCTGACTCAGAGGATCATATTTCAGAGATTTATTTTGTTAAATCAAACTTTTCAAATTGAATGTATTCATTCTTTATTAAGAAGTATTGTTTACTTTGAGGAATCTAGTCCTCTTGATAACAAGAATAGCAAATGTTTTAATTCTGTTTTTTTAAGCTTCTGAGGTAACTCTTGACGTTTTTCTTTTTCCAGATGCTATTTATCATATGTTTATCAAGGATTGTAAATGTAGTGCTTCTTTTTACCTTTTTTCTAGGTTTTAAAAGCTATATCCTTTTTCTATGGCTATTTCTTCTCTTGCTGAATGTAATTCTATCCTATGGAAGTACTCAGAAATTCTCAGTGTAGCCACTACATATTGTGACATAAGGGAGCTGACATGCTGAGAACTTAAAGGGACAGTCTACACCAATTTTTTGTTGTTGTTTAAAAAGATAGATAATCCTTTTATTACCCATTCTTCAGGTTTGCATAACCAACACTGTTATATTAAAGGGACAGTCTACACCACAATGTTTATTGTTTTAAAAGAAAGATAATCCCTTTATTACCCATTCCCCAGTTTTGCATAACCAACACAGTTATAATAATATACTTTTAAACCTCTGTGATTATCTTGTATCTAAGCCCTCTGCAAACTGCCCCCTTTATTTCATTTCTTTTGACAGACTTGCAGTCCCTAGCCAATCAGTGCCTGCTCCCCAGATAACTTCTACGTGCACGAGCACAGTGTTATCTATATGAACTACGTGAACTAACATCCCTCTAGTGGTGAAAAACTGTTTAAATGCATTCTGAAAAGAGGTGGCTTCAAGGTCTAAGAAATTAGGCATGTGAACTCCCTAGGTTAAGCTTTCAACCTAAGAATACCAAGATAACAAAGCAAAATTGGTGATAAAAGTAAATTGGAAAATTGTTTAAAATTACATGCTCTATCTGAATCCATGAAAGTTTATTTTGGCCTAGGACTGTCCCTTTAATACACTTCTTTACCTCTGTGATAACCTTGTATCTAAGGCCTCTGCAAACTGCCCCCTTATGTCAGTCCTTTTGACAGACATGCATTTGAGCCAATCAGTGCTGACTCACAATAACTCACAGGAGTGAGCACAATGATACCTATATGGCATTCATAAACTAGCAGTGTCTAAATGTGAAAAACTGTCAAAATGCACTGAGATAAGAGGCGGCCTTCAAGGGCTTAAACATTAGCATATGAGCCTATCTAGGTTTAGCTTTCAACAAAGAATACAAAGAGAACAAAACAAATTTGATGACAAAACTAAATTGAAAAGTTGTTTAAAATTGCATGCCCTATCTGAATCATGAAAGTTTAGTTTTGACTTAAAGGGACAGTAAAGTCAAAACTAAACTTTCATGATTCAGATAGGGCATGCAATTTTAAACAACTTTCCAATTTACTTTTATCATCAAATTTGCTTTGTTCCCTTGGTGGTATTTTTGAAAAGCTAAACCTAGCTAGGCTCAAACTGATTTCTAAACAGTTGAAAACCGCCTCCTAGCTCAGAGCATTTTTAAAGTTTTTCACAGTTAGACTGTGCTAGTTCACATGTGTCATATAGATATCATTGTGCTCACTCCCGTGAAGTTATTTAGGAGTCTTCACTGATTGACTACACTGCATGTCTGTCAAAGGCACTTAGATAAGGAGGCTAGCTGTCCTGCCAAAGGTTTAGATGCAAGGTAATCACAGAGGTAAAAAAGCATATTAATATAACTGTGTTGGTTATGCAAAACCAGGGAACTGGGTAATAAAGGGATTATCTATCTTTTTAAATAAGAACATTTCTTGGTGTAGACTGTCCCTTTAACTGTCCTTTGTGTCATTGTGTCTCCTCTCCCTGAGCATGGGGAAAAAACTGAATTCCTGTTACTGTTCAATGAATGCAAAAGAAAGCCATTTTAAGTTGTTCTAGCAGATTTATGAAGTCAAACTATATATGTCTTCCTGTAGAGATCCAAGCCACCCTTTTGGGGCTTGTGACAGGAAATAATCGGACCCTGCATAAATTAAAGCTAAAAAGGAGAAATAAAAGGTAACATATTTTCAATATGATATCAAGGATTCTAAATGTAGTGCTTCTTTTTCCCTTTTTTCTAGGTTTTAAAAGTATATCCTTTTTCTATAGCTATTTCTCTTCTCTTGCTGAATGAAGATATTTCTTCTATTAGGGATCATTTAGATAGGAAGCATAGTTTACATCTTCCTCCATATTTTATAACCTGCCATTTTCTATGGCTGATGTTTTAGTTATCAGATTTTGATTTGTCTAAGCATTGTTCTTTTACCCTTCAACATGCTAATCATTTCAATTATGATGTTGATATTTTATGTCATTTTATCTGATATAAAATCATTGTTTTAGCATTTTTTACTAGAAAAGTTTTATGGCTCTTAAATCTCTGATTTGGTATTCTATATTTAGATTACTATCTTATTATTTAAGGATAGTAATTTTTAAAGGTTTTCTATTGGATTTTTTTATCTCTATTACTGGGAAAAGGGAGTCTTTTTCTCTGTCCTAAGTTTAGAAAATCTAAGGGTAATTTTTTAAACTTCTAATTTTTTTTTTCATTCCTATAAGGCCCTCTGGCTCCTGATCTAGATTTGTTTCTGATGTTGAATAGTTCCAAGCCTCTATTAATTTCAGCCCCTAAGACTGCATGAAGGTTGCAGTCTTTTATATAGTTCTACTTGTGTGTGTGTGTGTTGGGGGGGGGGGGGGGGGCAGGATTGTATTTATTTCAACACTTTTGGAACAGTCTTCTGTTCAAATCAGTGGATTCAGAATATTATTTTTCATCAGGGGTATGTTTAGGTTTCAGAATGAAAACCTCCCATGGGAAGATTCTTTTCCATGTTTCGGAACGGCGGTTTAAAGGGTTAATAGGTATAGTTAGTGTTGGTGATGTGGGGTGCGGTTTAGGGGTTAATAGGTTTAAGTAGTGTTAGTGATGTGGGGTGGACGGTGATATAGGGGTTAAAAGGTTTATTTAGTGGCAGCGTGGGTTGGTGGCAGCAGTTTAACATAATTTTGTTTCGGGCATCGCTGGAACAATTAGCTAGAAATAACGATTCGGTATTCATTTAGGTTTAAACAAACGAATACTGAATGTTTGTGGAATATTTATATTATTTTTTGTTAAACCAAATGTAAATGTTCCTTTGCTACAGGTGAAAAAGTTCAGCTGTAGCGTTACATACTTACCTTTAGCGTGCAGGAGAGCCATGCTGATCCCGACTCTTCTCTCACAAAGCTAATATGAGGCTTAGCGCTGTGGATCCCGTGGCCTGAAGTGCAGTCCCTGAGATTCGCTGCGCTAAGCCTCCTATTAGCACGCCCCGAGATTCTGTGAAAAGGGTCGGGATTAGCTCTCCAGCATTATAGAGAAGTATTTTTAACCCCTATGGTAAAGAATCATAATGTCAATATTTCTTAGTTGTAACGAACCAAATGCACTGGTGTAATTATTTTATTCAAATGAATTTAAAGGGATATTAAACAAATCTCCTTTAGTAAATAAATATATTAAATCAAAGTAAACATAAAAAAGAAACAGATTATGTTAAAAAAAAAGCAAACAATTTGCTTGTTTTTCTTGAAAAATAAGTATTTACCATCACTTTAATGTTAACCTGACAGACTTATAGTTACCAAGATCTTCCCATACTGCCCCTTTTGTATTAAGAGGTACTGCTTAGCAATTCTCCAATCATCCATAACAACTTCTATCACAGTGATTGATAAAATAGATCAGCTAATGGGGCAGCTAGCATAGATCAAAATTCCATTAAAACCTCCAGATGCATATTATCTAGATGTACAGACATTTTCATTTTTATTTTAATATTGCCCCCCCAAAAATCATCCTCTTTTGAAAAGTCACTTAAAATTTGCATATTCTTTCTGAACTATGAAGGTTTTAATTTTAAGTTTCATGACCCTTTCGTGGCGTTGTCATATCTTCACAATCCTATCATGAAGTAATCGTTTAGACAGTCAGTCTGCTATTTGCTTATCTCTTTCCACCACTCAGCTGTCTTTGAGTTTTGCAGTCCCCTCCTTTTTTCCCCCATTCACTGATATATGTAAAGAAGGTTTTATCACCATTTTTTCACTTACTGTGCTATTCTATCTTCTGTAAGCTTTACTCTTCCTAATTTATTGCTTAGTTTTTTTTCTATATTCCCATATCCTCATCTAAGTTTGTCTGTTATTTTTATGATATATTATATATATATATTATATATTATATATGTGTGTGTGTGTGTGTGATACTTCTCTGGAATATCATATTTGTTTTCTTGTGCTTTTACAAAGCACAATGCAGTGTGCATTTTCACCCACAAAGATATTTTTTCAAAACATTTCCACTGTTCTTGTACTCCTGTAAGCAGTGTCAGCACTTTCCAATGATATTAAAGGTATAGGGGTCGATTTAACAAGCAGCAGATTAGGTGGCGGACTGAAATCATACCGATCCAATCGTGATGATTGACGGCCCCCTGTTTAGCGGGCGATGGCCACGAGTAAGCAGGGGGCGGCATTGTACAAGCATTCACAGAAATGCTTGTGCAATGTAAAATGTTGACAGCGTATGCGGTAAGCATTTAGCGAGGTTGAGCGGACATGATTCGATACAGCGAATCATGTCTGCTCAACCTTAGGAGAAATCTACCCCATAGTGTTGTGTAATTGTCTTCCCCTATATGTGTTCTAAATCACTTGTTATACCAGGAGCAGAGTATGAAATGTATAAGAAATGTACCCCTTTAGGTTTATTTTTGTACATAAATAGCTGTTTTGGAACCCTTGACACCTCATCCCATTAAAATTGGTTGATCTTGCAGGGAAATCATATGTCCTTATTGCATCACTTTCTATACACAACACCTGCTTCTTTATCTTGTTGCTATTTGTATACCAAAAACCATCTTACCAGAACAATTGAAAATTAACATTATTACTTATCTCTCCCTACTTCCCATTGGGACTGTTATTATTTCTTCTGTTGGTTATACAGCTTTTATATAGCACATTCTTAAGTATTAACATTTTCAGTATAGATGGGGGTACAACAGGCAAAATCAGATAATTTAAAATGCCAAAAATAAAGTTAAAGTAGTTAATTGTAAACAATTTTAATACACTCCAGCAGGTAAAATGGATGTTTGAGACAAATGAAAGGGGAGAAAAATGTTATAGTACACTGCCATTTTAAGCTTACCTAGCTGCATTATACACATGGCATCTAAATTGCATAAATTATTATTTTTTATTTTTTGTAGTTGCAGTTTGTGAAAAGTTAGAGGGTAGATTGACAGTTGCTGGTAAAATACCATGGGGCATATCTATGAAGCTCCAAATGGAGCTTGATGCCCCCATGTTTCTGGCGAAACAGCAGTTATGAAGCAGCGGTCACAAAGACCGCTGCTCCATAAACCTGTCCCGCCTGCTCTGAGCAAGCGGACAGACCTCGCCGGGAAATCAAACCGATCGAGTACGATTGGGTTGATTGACACCCCCCTGCTGGCGGCCGATTGGCCGCCGAGTCTGCAGGGGGCGGCGTTTGCACCAGCAGCTTTTGTGAGCTGCTGGTGCATATGCTCAATACGGAGAGCGTATTGCTCTCCGTATTCAGCGAGGTCTGGCGGACCTGATCCGCACTGGCAGGTCAGGTCCGCCAGACTTTGATAAATCGAGGCCCATGTATGCTCTGTACTGGTCAGAGACTTTGTGGGCAGTAATAGTCACTGATTCCGTGACTAGGTGACGTGCTGTTTTTATAGGTACTTCTTTGCTGTGAATATCCCTGTCTGTTTGTGAATAGCTGTGTTCTGCTGGTCATTGACTGTGCATGCTGTACTGGGGAATAGCTGTGTTCTGCTGGTCATTGACTGTGCATGTTGTACTGGGGAATAGCTGGTGTTCTGCTGGTCATTGACTGTGCATGGTTGTACTGGGGAATAGCTGTGTTCTGCTGGTCATTGGCTGTGTATGTTGTACTGGGGAATAGCTGTGTTCTGCTGGTCATTGACTGTGCATGTTGTACTGGGGAATAGCTGTGTTCTGCTGGTCACTGGCTGTGTATGCTGTACTGGGGAATAGCTGTGTTATGCTGGTCATTGACTGTGCATGTTGTACTGGGGAATAGCTGTGTTATACTGGTCACTGCGGTGTATGCTGTACTGGGGAATAGCCTGTGTTATGCTGGTCATCGGGCTGTGTATGTTGTACTGGGGAATAGCTGTGTTATGCTGGTCATTGACTGCATGTTGTACTGGGGAATAGCTGTGTTCTGCTGGTCATTGACTGTGCATGTTCTAATGAGGAATAGCTGTGTTCTGCTGGTCATTGACTTTGCATGCTGTACTGGGGAATAGCTGTGTTATACTGGTCACTGGTTGTGTATGCTGTACTGGGGAATAGCTGTGTTATGCTGGTCACCTGGCTGTGTATGCTGTACTGGGGAATAGCTGTGTTATGCTGGTCACTGGCTGTGTATGCTGTACTGGGGAATAGCTGTGTTATACTGGTCACTGGCTGTGTATGCTGTACTGGTCAGAGACTTTGTCGGGCAGTAATAGTCACATGATTCCGTGACTAGGTGACGTGTTGTTTTTATAGATACTTCTTTGCTGTGCATATCCCTGTCAGTTGTGTGAGTTGCTGTGTTCTGCTGGTCATTGACTGTGCATGTTGTACTGGGGAATAGCTGTGTTCTGCTGGTCATTGACTGTGCATGTTGTACTGGGGAATAGCTGTGTTCTGCTGGTCATTGGCTGTGTATGTTGTACTGGGGAATAGCTGTGTTCTGCTGGTCATTGACTGTGCATGGTGTACTGGGGAATAGCTGTGTTCTGCTGGTCATTGGCTGTGTATGTTGTACTGGGGAATAGCTGTGTTCTGCTGGTCATTGACTTTGCATGCTGCACTGGGGAATAGCTGTGTTATACTGGTCATTGACTTTGCATGCTGCACTGGGGAATAGCTGTGTTATACTGGTCACTGGCTGTGTTTGCTGTACTGGGGAATAGCTGTGTTATGCTGGTCACTGGCTGTGTATGCTGTACTGGGGAATAGCTGTGTTATGCTGGTCACTGGCTGTGTATGCTGTACTGGGGAATAGCTGTGTTATGCTGGTCATTGACTGTGCATGTTGTACTGGGGAATAGCTGTGTTCTGCTGGTCATTGTCTGTGCATGTTGTACTGGGGAATAGCTGTGTTCTGCTGGTCATTGACTGTGCATGCTGCACTGGGGAATAGCTGTGTTATACTGGTCACTGGCTGTGTATGCTGCACTGGGGAATAGCTGTGTTATACTCGTCACCTGGCTGTGTATGCTGTACTGTTGAATAGCTGTGTTATGCTGGTCACTGGCTGTGTATGCTGTACTGGGGAATAGCTGTGTTATGCTGGTCACTGGCTGTGAATGCTGTACTGGGAATAGCTATGTTATACTGGTCACTGGGCTGTGTATGCTGTACTGGGGAATAGCTGTGTTATGCTGGTCATTGACTGTGCATGTTGTACTGGGGAATAGCTGTGTTATACTGGTCACTGGCTGTGTATGCTGTACTGGGGGAATAGCTGTGTTATGCTGGTCATGGGCTGTGTATGATGTACGGGTAAATAGCTGTGGTATGCTGGTTATTGCCTGTATATGCTGTACTGGTGAATAGCTATGTTATGATGTACTGGTGATAGCTGTGTTATGCTGGTCATTGGCTGTGTTTACTGTACTGCTGAATAGCTGTGTTGTGCTGGTCATTGGCTGTGTATGCTGTACTGGTGAATAGCTGTGCTCTGCTGGTCATTGGCTGTGCTCTGCTGGTCATTGGCTGTGCTCTGCTGGTCATTGGCTGTGTATTCTGTACTGGTGAATACATGTGTCATGCTGGCCATTGGCTGTGTATTCTGAACTTGTATACAGCTGTGTTCTGCTGGTCATTGGCTGTGTATGATGTACTGGAGAATAGCTGTGTTCTGCTGGTCATTGGCTGTGTATGATGTACTGGAGAATAGCTGTGTTCTGCTGGTCATTGGCTGTGTATGCTGTACTGGTGAATAGCTGTGCTCTGCTGGTCATTGGCTGTGTATGCTGTACTGGTGAATAGCTGTGCTCTGCTGGTCATTGGCTGTGCTCTGCTGGTCATTGGCTGTGTATTCTGTACTGGTGAATACATGTGTTATGATGGCCATTGACTGTGTATTCTGAACTTGTATACAGCTGTGTGCTGCCGGTTATTGGCTGTCCATGCTGTAGTGGGGAATAGCTGTGTTATGCTGGTCATTGACTGTGTATGCTGTACTGGTGAATAGCTGTGTTATGCTGGTCATTGACTGTGTATGCTGTACTGGTGAATAGCTGTTATGCTGGTCATTGGCTGTGTATTCTGTACTGGTGAATAAATGTGTTATGCTGGCCATTGGCTGTGTATTCTCAACTTGTATACAGCTGTGTTCTGCTGGTCATTGGCTGTGTATGCTGTACTGGGGGAATAGCTGTGTTAGGCTGGGTCATTGACTGTGTATGCTGTACTGGGGAATAGCTGTGTTAGGCTGGCCATTGACTGTGTATTCTGAACTTGTATACAGCTGTGTGCTGCCGGTCATTGGCTGTGTATGCTGTACTGGGGAATAGCTGTGTTATGCTGGTCATTGACTGTGTATGCTGTACTGGGGAATAGCTGTGTTAGGCTGGTCATTGACTATGTATGCTGTACTGGGGAATAGCTGTGTTAGGCTGGTCATTGACTGTGCATGCTGTACTGGGGAATAGCTGTGTTATGCTGGTCATTGACTGTGTATGCTGTACTGGTGAATAGCTGTGTTATGTTAGTCATTGACTGTGTATGCTGTACTGGTGAATAGCTGTGTTATGTTAGTCATTGACTGTGTATGCTGTACTGGTGAATAGCTGTGTTATGCTGGTCATTGACTGTGCATGCTGTACTGGGGAATAGCTGTGTTATGCTGGTCACTGGCTGTGTATGCTGTACTGGGGAATAGCTGTGTTATGTTAGTCATTGACTGTGTATGCTGTACTGGGGAATAGCTGTGTTATGTTAGTCATTGGCTGTGTATGCTGTACTGGTGAATAGCTGTGTTCTGCTAGTCATTGACTGTGTATGCTGTACTGGTGAATAGCTGTGTTCTGCTGGTCATTGACTGTGTATGCTGTACTGGTGAATAGCTGTGTTCTGCTGGTCATTGACTGTGTATGCTGTACTGGTTGAATAGCTGTGTTCTGCTGGTCATTGACTGTGCATGCTGTACTGGTGAATAGCTGTGTTATGCTGGTCATTGACTGTGTATGCTGTACTGGTGAATAGCTGTGTTCTGCTGGTCATTGACTGTGTATGCTGTACTGGTGAATAGCTGTGTTCTGCTGGTCATTGACTGTGTATGCTGTACTGGTGAATAGCTGTGTTATGCTGGTCACTGACTGTGTATGCTGTACTGGTGAATAGCTGTGTTCTGCTGGTCATTGACTGTGTATGCTGTACTGGTGAATAGCTGTGTTATGCTGGTCACTGACTGTGTATGCTGTACTGGTGAATAGCTGTGTTCTGCTGGTCATTGGCTGTGTATGCTGTACTGGTGAATAGCTGTGTTCTGCTGGTCATTGACTGTGTATGCTGTACTGGTGAATAGCTGTGTTATGCTGTAATATTACACCAGAACATTTCCCTTGTAGATCACAGACTAGAGCTCTATCATAGTCCACAAGTCTCAACCTAGGGTGCCAACCGTCCTTATTTCCAGGATTTCCCTTATTTGCCCAAACTTTTTGTACAGTCTCCCCGGGCTCCCTTATTTATCTGTTCTAAGATTTTTTTTCTCCCTTATTTTTACGTATGTAAATCTTTATTTCAAACATTTAATATCGTTGTCTTGTATTCTTATTTAGTTGATCATTTTGATGTATCTGACAGTTTAATGTCTTTACTTCCACTGTGCCTTAAATGAGAAACAGAATTTACAGATTTGAAGGTATTGAGCTATGCTATGTGAATGAAGATGATTTGTATGGAGAGTTTAATGTACCAACTGTATCAAATAGTAAAATAGTTTTTTTCCCCAGTAACTACTGTATTATTTGTCGATTTTTCCTATGAAATTTGGTGATTCCTTTAGTCTAGTAAACATTAAACTTTCATGATTCAGATAGAGCAGCAATTTAAAGCAACTTTCTAATTTTACTCCTATTATCACATTTTCTTTGTTCTCTTGGTATCTTTATTTGAAAAAGAACCAAATGTATGCTTAGGCGCCGGCCCATTTTTGGTTCAGCACTTGGGTTGCATTTACTGATTGGTGGCTACATTTAGACACCAATCAGCAAGTGCTACCCAGTAGCTCAGCCAAAAAATGGCCCGGGCTCCTATGCTTAAATTAAAATAGACACCTAGGAGAACGAAGAAAATTGATAAAAGGAGTAAATTAGAAAGTTGCTTAAAATTGCTGCTGTATCTGAATCATGAAAGTTTAATTTTGACTTGAGTGTCCCTTTTATTCTCCGTTATTTTCTTCAAAGACGTAGGCACACCCCCTCAACAGTCTGTATATTATTACTCATATATGTAATAACATCCTTGTACCTAATATATAGAAATCTAAATGTAAATATAACCATGATATGAAAGCTCCCAGCATGCTTATTAGTACCATAGTAGCATCTAATGCAAATGTATATTGCTAGTCTTTTTTTGCATGAAATCCCCATAAATGTTTCATTTTACACTATTGTATTAACCGGCAGACACATGTACAAATTCTGATAAACTCAATGAAAAACAATCTTGCTTCATATTAAACTCCTGTTCAAACAATCCCTTTTAAAATATTTTCAGCCCGCTGCTGCCTCCGAGTTGTTTCAGCTGGTGCACACACACACAAACTCACAAGAGAAAATACAAGTACTCGCACAAGAGAACACACACAAGCACAAGAGAACACACACACACACAAACAAGCGCAAGAGAACACACACACAAGCACTCACACACAAGCATATATACATACACACAAACACAAATGCACAAGAGAACACACAAACACACACAAGCATATATACATACACACAAATACATGCACGAGAGAACATACACACAAGCACTCGCACACAAGCATATATACACGCACAAGAGAACGAACACACAAGCATATATACATACACACAAATACATGCACGAGAGAACACACACACAAGCACTCGCACACAAGCATATATACATACACACATACACATACACACAAGAGAACACACATAAGCATATATATACACACACACAAACGCACAAGAGAACACACAAGTATATATATATAGATATACACACAGAAGCATATATACACAAACACAAGCACAAGAGAACACACTAACAAGCACAAGAGAACACACTAACAAGCACAAGAGAACACACACACAAGCATATATACATACACACCAACACAAACACACAAAGAACACACAAACACACACAAGCACTCGCACACAAGCATATATATATATATATATATATATATATATATATATATATATATACACAAGCATATATACATACACACAAGAGAACACACAAGCACTCACACACAAGCATTTATACACACACACACACACACACACAAACACACGCACAAGTAGAACACACCACACACAAGGCATATATACACACGCACAAGAGAACACACACAAGCATATATACACACGCACAAGAGAACACACACAAGTATATATATATATATATATATATATATATATATATATATATATATATACACACACAAACACACAAGCATATATACACAAACACACAAA